>NW_024058085.1:0-68527 GCF_016432855.1 Salvelinus namaycush
AACAGTACAACGGAACGATTTGATTAGTGTAGTTTAGCTAGCTACATAGTTGTCTTTGCTGTCTTTGTATCTAAGATAATTGTGTAGTTTAGAGTAATTATCTAGCCAGTTATCGAGGTTACCTAGCCAGCTCCACTTTCAAACAAAGTCAGCTAGCCAGCTATTTTCGCCGTCCTAACGTTGTCAACACTGCTAGCTAGCCAGCTAGCCAACTTCTACCGAAACAGTACAACGGAACGATTTGATTAGTGTAGTGTTAGCTAGCTAGCTACTTAGTTGTCTTTGCTGTCCTTGTATCTAAGATAATTGTGTAGTTTAGAGTAATTATCTAGCCAGTTATCGAGGTTACCTAGCCAGTTATCGAGGCTACCTAGCCAGCAACACTTTCAAACAAAGTCAACAACGCAGCCACTGCTAGCTAGCCTACTTCACCAGTCAGCAGTACTGCATCATTTTAATCATTTTAGTCAATAAGATTTTTGCTACGTAAGCTTAACTTTCTGAACATTCGAGACGTGTAGTCCACTTGTCATTCCAATCTCCTTTGCATTAGTGTAGCCTCTTCTGTAGCCTGTCAACTATGTGTCTGTCTATCCCTGTTCTCTCCTCTCTGCACAGACCATACAAACGCTTCACACCGCGTGCCGCTGCCACCCTAACCTGGTGGTCCCAGCGCGCACGACCCACGTGGAGTTCCAGGTCTCCGGCAGCCTCTGGAACTGCCGATCTGCGGCCAACAAGGCAGAGTTCATCTCAGCCTATGCTTCCCTCCAGTCCCTCGACTTCTTGGCACTGACGGAAACATGGATTACCACAGATAACACTGCTACTCCTACTGCTCTCTCCTCGTCTGCCCACGTGTTCTCGCACACCCCGAGAGCTTCTGGTCAGCGGGGTGGTGGCACTGGGATCCTCATCTCTCCCAAGTGGACATTCTCTCTTTCTCCCCTGACCCATCTGTCTATCGCCTCCTTTGAATTCCATGCTGTCACAGTTACCAGCCCTTTCAAGCTTAACATCCTTATCATTTATCGCCCTCCAGGTTCCCTTGGAGAGTTCATCAATGAGCTTGACGCCTTGATAAGTTCCTTCCCTGAGGATGGCTCACCTCTCACAGTTCTGGGTGACTTTAACCTCCCCACGTCTACCTTTGACTCACTCCTCTCTGCCTCCCTCTTTCCACTCCTCTCCTCTTTTGACCTCACCCTCTCACCTTCCCCCCCTACTCACAAGGCAGGCAATACGCTTGACCTCATCTTTACTAGATGCTGTTCTTCCACTAATCTCATTGCAACTCCCCTCCAAGTCCTCCGACCACTACCTTGTATCCTTTTCCCTCTCGCTCTCATCCAACACTTCCCACTCTGCCCTACTCGGATGGTATCGCGCCGTCCAAACCTTCGCTCTCTCTCCCCCGCTACTCTCTCCTCTTCCATCCTATCATCTCTTCCCTCTGCTCAAACCTTCTCCACCTATCTCCTGATTCTGCCTCCTCAACCCTCCTCTCCTCCCTTTCTGCATCCTTTGACTCTCTATGTCCCCTATCCTCCAGGCCGGCTCGGTCCTCCCCTCCTGCTCCGTGGCTCAACGACTCATTGCGAGCTCACAGAACAGGGCTCCGGGCAGCCGAGCGGAAATGGAGGAGAACTCGCCTCCCTGCGGACCTGGCATCCTTTCACTCCCTCCTCTCTACATTTCCTCTTCTGTCTCTGCTGCTAAAGCCACTTTCTACCACTCTAAATTCCAAGCATCTGCCTCTAACCCTAGGAAGCTCTTTGCCACCTTCTCCTCCCTCCTGAATCCTCCTCCCCCCTCCCCCCCCCTCCTCCCTCTCTGCGGATGACTTCGTCAACCATTTTGAAAAGAAGGTTGACGACATCCGATCCTCGTTTGCTAAGTCAAACGACACCGCTGGTTCTGCTCACACTGCCCTACCCTGTGCTTTGACCTCTTTCTCCCCTCTCTCCCCAGATGAAATCTTGTGACGGCCGGCCACCCAACAACCTGCCCGCCTTGACCCTATCCCCTCCTCTCTTCTCCAGACCATTTCCGGAGACCTTCTCCCTTACCTCACCTCGCTCATCAACTCATCCTTGACCGCTGGCTACGTCCCTTCCGTCTTCAAGAGAGCGAGAGTTGCACCCCTTCTGAAAAACCTACACTCGATCCCTCCGATGTCAACAACTACAGACCAGTATCCCTTCTTTCTTTTCTCTCCAAAACTCTTGAACGTGCTGTCCTTGGCCAGCTCTCCTGCTATCTCTCTCAGAATGACCTTCTTGATCCAAATCAGTCAGGTTTCAAGACTAGTCATTCAACTGAGACTGCTCTTCTCTGTGTCACGGAGGCGCTCCGCACTGCTAAAGCTAACTCTCTCTCCTCTGCTCTCATCCTTCTAGACCTATCGGCTGCCTTTGATACTGTGAACCATCAGATCCTCCTCTCCACCCTCTCCGAGTTGGGCATCTCCGGCGCGGCCCACGCTTGGATTGCGTCCTACCTGACAGGTCGCTCCTACCAGGTGGCGTGGCGAGAATCTGTCTCCTCACCACGTGCTCTCACCACTGGTGTCCCCCAGGGCTCTGTTCTAGGCCCTCTCCTATTCTCGCTATACACCAAGTCACTTGGCTCTGTCATAACCTCACATGGTCTCTCCTATCATTGCTATGCAGACGACACACAATTAATCTTCTCCTTTCCCCCTTCTGATAACCAGGTGGCGAATCGCATCTCTGCATGTCTGGCAGACATATCAGTGTGGATGACGGATCACCACCTCAAGCTGAACCTCGGCAAGACGGAGCTGCTCTTCCTCCCGGGGAAGGACTGCCCGTTCCATTGTGTCCTCCTCCCAGAGCGCTAAGAACCTTGGCGTGATCCTGGACAACACCCTGTTGTTCTCAACTAACATCAAGGCGGTGGCCCGTTCCTGTAGGTTCATGCTCTACAACATCCGCAGAGTACGACCCTGCCTCACACAGGAAGCGGCGCAGGTCCTAATCCAGGCACTTGTCATCTCCCGTCTGGATTACTGCAACTCGCTGTTGGCTGGGCTCCCTGCCTGTGCCATTAAACCCCTACAACTCATCCAGAACGCCGCAGCCCGTCTGGTGTTCAACCTTCCCAAGTTCTCTCACGTCACCCCGCTCCTCCGCTCTCTCCACTGGCTTCCAGTTGAAGCTCGCATCCGCTACAAGACCATGGTGCTTGCCTACGGAGCTGTGAGGGGAACGGCACCTCCGTACCTTCAGGCTCTGATCAGGCCCTACACCCAAACAAGGGCACTGCGTTCATCCACCTCTGGCCTGCTCGCCTCCCTACCTCTGAGGAAGTACAGTTCCCGCTCAGCCCAGTCAAAACTGTTCGCTGCTCTGGCACCCCAATGGTGGAACAAACTCCCTCACGACGCCAGGACAGCGGAGTCAATCACCACCTTCCGGAGACACCTGAAACCCCACCTCTTTAAGGAATACCTAGGATAGGATAAAGTAATCCTTCTAACCCCCCCCCCCCCCTTAAAAGATTTAGATGCACTATTGTAAAGTGGCTGTTCCACTGGATATCATAAGGTGAATGCACCAATTTGTAAGTCGCTCTGGATAAGAGCGTCTGCTAAATGACTTAAATGTAAATGTAAGAGGTTTTCCAGCTCATTATTTATCTCCTTCTGAAATATCATTGTGTTTCCAAGACATTGTAATGCACTTCAGACTACATCTTCATCAGCTTCAATTAGGTAGAATTAAGTATCTTCATAACCATATTGTGACCCAATATGCAGCACATGAATGTGTTACAAAAGTTGAAAACGTTCACTTTGAATTGACCCCAACCCAGTCAAACAGGTACATATCGGACAGGTCCAGCAGGTTTTGGGCTGGACAGAAAGTATGTGGAGGGTTGAAGGATGAGAGAGTGAGAAAAATAGAGGGAGGGGTCTGACTGGACAGGTCCTTAAATAGGAGTTGAGGGAGAGGTAGAACTCAACTCAAATGCAGGACAGAGAGAGAGAGAGACCCAGTGAAGACCTTTGAAGATCTCTGAAGAAGTGAAGCTACAACTGAAGACTTCAGAAGGTGAGATTTCAACATCTGTTCATCTAATACTGTACCTGTCTATGTCCCAACTGACCTCCTATTCCCTTAGTAGTGAGCTACTTTAGACAAGGGTCCATATTACCTTTGTGGCACTGAGCTATTCTCTATGTTGTTCACTGTGGGCCCTGGTCCAAAGTAGTGCACTACATAGGGGATAATAAGCCATTTAGGAAGCATCCATGTTCCTGTGTGCAAGGAGAATCTATTGTAAGTGGTTGAAGAGATGATACCTGGGATCACCAGGACCAAGTTGGGAAAATGCTGCCTTAGCAGTTGCATAAGTTTTGTAGCTTACACAGGGTTTCCTTAACCTCTCTGTCACGGATCCCTCCAGTACTGTTGCTCTTTCCGTGCACCGGTTTCGGAGGCCAACGTCACCGGCCTCTAGGAACTGAACTGTGTCATTGCCCACACCTGATCCACATATTCTCCCCTGAATAGTAATTGTATGTTTGTGCCCTTTGTTCTCATTCGATTTATTGTTCCAATGTCCGTTGGTCGTGTGAGTACCTGTGCCTTGTTTTGGCTTTCGTGCCGCTTGTATTGTGCATAGATGATTACGAGTCTCGTCCCGTGTATTTATTTGAGGTACTCTTCGCTCTTTTGAATGGGTTTCAGCCCTGTGTTTTGTATACGTGTTTGTTTGGTTATTAAAAAAAATGCATGCAGTGGGCATAATACAAGTCAAAATAAAACCCTTTGCTTTTATAATTAAAGGATTGATGCTTTATGGTTACGTGATGACATCACGTAGTCCAACAAACAATGATTAATCAGACTCATTTTCCACAACAATTTGAACCCGTTTTATTCCATTCTTGGACTTCACTGTTCTCCACTCATCTTTCTCGCTAACTGTACTCAACTTGATTTCAACTTCAAATGACACTTTTGCTACCGCCATCTCCACCAACCTCCTCACAAAAATCAAGAGGGAGGGGTCTGACTGGATGGGTCCTTAAAAAGGAGAGGAGGGAGACGTAGGACTCAATCTCAGCCAAAGGGAGCGTTAGAACTCAACTCACAGGCAGGATTTCAGAAAGGGAGATTTCAACATCTGTTCATCTAATACTGTATGTGAATGTATCCCGACTAGCCCTCTATTCCCTATGAAGTACACTACTTTTGACCAGAGCCCATAGTGAATATGTTGCCCTGGACACATGTAGTGCACTTGTTTTGAAGGATAATGCTAATTCCACAAACTCCCAATTACCCTCTGGACACGCCCCTCTCCTGCTAACTCACCACACCTGAACTCACTCTGCTAATCACCAATTCCTCTTCCATTCTTATGGTATATAAGCAGCATGTTTAACCTGGGTTTGTTCAGTGTTTGTGGTGTCCCAGTTTCTTTATTGTTCCTTTTGTTGGTTGGCTAAAGTAAGTTTCTGCTATTGTAACTTTTCTAGGGTTTTAAATTCCTGCGTTGTGACATAATATCCTGTTCATCCTAGCTTGTGTATTGTTATGGTGTCTAATACTGGACTAGCTACCTTTAATATAACTGTGTGAAGTGTTACAGCTTGTAAGATGAGACATGGTCCAAAATGTCCCTGCTAGCAGAATGTTTTCATCTATAATCCTGTACACTGTTCTGCTCGGTTGCCTTTTGCACTGCGTCTCAGTGAATAAAACACTATGAAATGCTGTTTTTACTTTCACCCCCCCCCCCTCAAAATCAAACAGATTCATTCCATGTTGTGCTCAGCTGCCTTGCTAATCCCCCTCACAACATGGGCACCATGATGGACGAGTCAGGATGTAGAGGAAACATGGATGTGCAAAGCCAGAACAAAACATTGGCAGCCACATTTTAATTGGTATTGTAAACTAGATTTATTTGTTGCTCAGTGCTGTAAATGTTGACTTATTAGAACCATCTAGTGTATTATGGATTGATCTTCAGAGGTGGGACCCATGCTGCTAGCAGGTACCTCATTGAACAACGTCTAGCAAGCTGTTGCTATGGAATGACCTTAGACCTTGCTTCATTAATTAATAGGTCTAATATTGGGCTGTGGTGTAGCTTACTGGTCAGTCGTATGTTAATGTGGTGTATTCCCTCCAGCACCACATCTTATCACAGCCTTTCCTGATGGCCATTTCACCTTACCTACTGGTGTTACAAGCCACTAAGCCTTACCTGCCAGCCTTTTGTACTGTGCTTTTAATTTTTGTTCAATAATAAAAGAACCAGAATATAACTTTGTTCAACCATAATATCAGCATTCTGAAAGATTTGGCAATACCCAAAGCTGCAGGGCATTTCTACATTTGGGAACTAGAACTCTATTACTCCTGTCTGAGTGGTGAGAAATACCTGCCCAGAATTTCTTCTCATCCCTGCTTAGGGAATAGGTTTGTGTTTAGGAAAGCAGACATATTCCTGTTCTAATCTACTATATGTGAAGGAAGATGCCTAGTCCTTCATTAGTTGAATCTGTGATTAGTACTGGGATACATCTGACAAGTGTATTTCTGTGGTATGTGGAGAGGTCAGGGGAACACTGCACTCCCCTACATGCTGAAGTTCTCTGACTTGGTTTTGATGGCTTCACTCTTTGTTTCTCTCAGGCGACTCCATGACCATGTTGACCAGTCTTCTGCTTCTCACTGCTGCCTTTGCTCTGGGAGATGCACGTAAGAATCTACTTTTCTTGACTCGATCTGTATGTTTCTTGTAGCAGAGGTGACTGACTGATCTACAAATAATTGTAGCTGTGATTTGTACATCTTTCTCCAATAGCCTTTAAAGCCACAACTTCTCCTTACAGATTCACTTCTAGAAGAAGACTTGTGTCCTTCCGGTTGGACCAAATATGGATCAAGCTGCTTAATGTTTGTAAAGACTACAAGGAGCTGGCCTGAAGCAGAGGTATCACCCTTACATCTACTGTGAATTTGAAGGGGAAGTGTTGTTGAAATTAGCTCTTTGACGTTACCTTAAAGGTGATACGTTCTTTAACGGCAACACATGACTGTAAAATACTGGACTTCCCTTAAAGATGGGAATTTTCTATACTTTTGAATATTTAATGTGGAGTTGTGCCGCCTGTATATTGGGACCCACAGGACATGGCTTAAGACGCAGATAAACTAGTATCTTTAAGAAATGTTTTAAAAGGGAGTTAGTTGTGATGGTCAATATTTGGTTGAGAGTCCAGAAGACAAATTCTCAGCTAGGCTGGTAGACTGACTAATAGATGAAATGTCTTTGTTAATTGCTTGGCTATTATTGTAGATAATATTTTTCTAAACTGACTTGCCTAGTTAAATAAATACTTTCTTCTCTAGAGGCACTGTGTGTCCCTTGGTGATCAACTGGTGTCTGTACCCAACGTTGTGAAGTACCTTGGCGCAAACCTGGCATCTGTGCACAGCTCCGAGGAGGATCACTTTCTACAGGCGTTGGTCTTGGTGAAGACTGTTGGTTTCCCTCCTACCTGGATTGGCGGCTTTTATTCTGTTAAGGTGGGACCATTAAGCACAGCGTCATATAGAGCCATTATTGCAAGTAACGCCGTTCCATCTTTCGCAAGTGAAAAGCAAACCTTGTTAAAAATGTGAGGTTTGGCATGTAGGCTACCTGTAATTTGTGAGTTGTCTGAGTTGTGTGATGTTCTAATGTGATGTTGTGTGGACCCCAGGAAGAGTAGCTGCTTTTTTTAACAGATACTCAAATGGGTTCCTAATAAAATGTCAAGATTACCCAGGTGACAGGTAGCCTCGCCGTTAAGGCCATGGGGGCAATAAAGGCAAGGTTGGTAGTTTGAATGCCAGAGTTCACAGCCTGAAATCTGACATGCCCTTGAGCAACACCCTTAACCCTAATTGATCCTGTAAGTCATTCTAGATGAATTTACTAAATTACTTTAATGCATTTAACTGTCAACTTCAGTAGGAGGCTTTTATACACATGTAAAACAGTTGTAGTTAAGTATAAATGCGATCAAAGTAATATATTCCAGGCAGTCTGCTTGTAAACATGTGTATGGGGTTTCTAGCTTCAAGTTGTAGACTAGTTATGGTCTTTGAAATGCATTGGGATGATTGCAAATGTGAGGAGTAGGCTCCACGTTCTTTACACAAGCATCAGTCGGTGTGTTGTGGTAGCTTAGTTTCAGGTGGTCGAAGAAAGGACTATACATTAAGTTTATTCTGAAACCCCACTTCCCCCCCCCCCCCCCCCCCCCCAGGACAGGCAGTGGTTCTGGAGCGATGGCGCCAACTTTGATCACCAGAACTGGGCAAAAGGAAGGCCTGATGCTGGTGCCAGAGACACTTGTATTCATATCAACTTTGGAGGTACAGTAAGCTGTCATTCACTGATCCAGTCATCAAATTAAACTTATTCTTAGTTCATTTAACTATTTATTCTCAGACTTTCCTACTGTTGTCTGTGTACAGCTGAGTATTTTGTTGTGTTTCGTCTTCAGGTCAACAGCGCTGGAACAATGAATTATGTGTAATGAGCTTGCCCTCGGTGTGCTCCCTGAGACTCCTGCCTCTTCACCAGACTATACATTAAAAGCAGCAATGCTATTCTGTAGTTCTGCATCAATACTTCATGGTAACGTCAAATACTTTGTTGCTGTTAAATGAAGTCTCATTTACTACACAAATATTGAGGAATTGTTTGCAGCCAATAAAATGTGGACACTATTTTGTCTAATGAGTTATTGAACATGAATGATACGTTGAAGATAGTATTCTTTCTTACGGGTCCCCTGTGGGACTCAAACCCACAACCCTGATGTTGGAAGTGCCATGCTCGACTGTGTCACCAGGACATATAACTGTCGTTGTGCTTAACTTTTTGTAAATGTTTACCTGTGAAATGACGCAGTATGTTTAGGAGGTTCAAAAGACATGTTTAACCTATCATGAAGTTTGTTTCTGAAGTTCAGTTTTAAAGAACTGAGGCCATTAAGCATTATGCCTGTCCTTTGTCACTACACACTAAAAAAAGTCCACTTGTTTACAATGACGACGGCGCCATCCTATAGGAAACCGAATGATGGCTGAATGTGCTATAGCCTGGATTTGTACCAGGTACTGTAGTGATGCCTCTTGTACTGAGATGCAGTGCCTTTGACTGCTGTGCCACTCAGGCACAGGTTCCTGGAGTACCCTTTAGGGTTTCTTCAAGTTGTAACTAGGGGGAATCCCTTGTAAGTGATCCTTAAAGCAAAAATTCAGTCATGAGGTGAAATGCCAGCGGAGCTTCAAGTCCAATGTTTTATATCTGGGGTGTTGATGTTCTCTATCCGTAGCCAGAATGCTCACCTTGCACTGCAACATCGAACAGGATTCCAGTTACATTCATCAGTGGTGTAGGGAGGTTGCAGTCTGAACATTTTTATTATACAGATTAACAAAACTATCTCACGACAGATTTCATACCTCGGTGTTTGTGGTGATTGACTTTTGCTAAAAGTTCTCATACTTTGTCCATAATGTAGAGTCCTATAGGGTATTAACATTTCTAGGACACACGTTTCCCCCCCACAACATTCTGCTGAAAAGGCAGCGTGCGAAATTAAAAAATATTGTTTAGAAAATATTTTCACACCTTAACAAGTCCAATACAGCAAATGAAAGAAACATCTTGTTAATATACCCATGGTGTCTGATAAATGTACAGCGAGATCAACATTTATGCTAGATCTCCAAAACGCACACAGCCATTTTTCCCAGCCAAAGATAGTCAAAGCCGAAATAGAGAAAATGAATCACTAATCTTCATCAGATGACTCATAGGACATGTTACACAATACATTTGTTTTGTTCGATAATGTGCATATTTATATCCACAAATCTCGGTTTACATTGGCGCTATGTTCAGAAATGCCTCCAAAATATCCGGAGTAATTAGAGCCACGTCAAATAACAAATATTCAAACTTTGATGAAAGATACATGTTTTACATATAATTAAAAATACACTTGTTAATGCAACAGCTGTCAGATTTTTAAAAAACTTTAGGAAAAGCTTACCGTGCAATAATCTGAGACGGCGCTCAGAAATACACATTTCTCCGCCATGTTGGAGTCAACAAATTACATAAATATTCCCCTTGATCTTTCATCAGAATGCAGTGCCAGGAATCCTAGTTCCACAAATCGTTGATTTGTTCGATAATGTCCATTACTAGTGTCCAATTAGCTACTTTTGCTAGCACGTTTAGTTCACATGTCCAAACCCTTGCGACGGTCCAGTTGATCTCGGACGAAAACTTCAAAAAGTTATATTCCAGGTCGAATAAACTGGTCAAATTAAGTAGAGAATCAATCTTCAGGATGTTATCATATATCTCCAATAACGTTCCAACCGGAGCGTTCGTTTTTGTCTACAGAGCAATGGAACACATGGCCATATCATGACTAGTGCTTCCTTCCACGTTTTACTGACTGTTGACATCTAGTGGATGGCGTAGGAAGTGCCGTCAGATCCATATCTTACTGGGATGTGAATAGACAATGAGTTTAACATCAACCAGCCCCAGAATTTCCACTTCCTGTTTGGAATTTTGCCTGCCATATGAGTTCTGTTATAATCACAGACATAATTCAAACAGTTTTAGAAACTTCAGAGTGTTTTCTATCCAATAGTAATAATAATATGCATATATTAGCATCTGGGACAGAGTAGGAGGCAGTTCACTATGGGCACACGATTAATCCATAGTGAAAATGCTGCCCCCTATCCCTAAAAAGTTAATTGACGAGGTACGGGAGGATGAATGTGCTCTGCATAACATACCAATACCAATTGACGTACCTCGTCTGTATACCTGCGGACACAAGTCTTCTGCACGCAATACAGCTAACCTTATCCATTGAATTGTGTCCATGTTCTGTTTAAGATTGACACAGGAAAAGATGGTATCAAACAATATTTGTCATACAAGGGACAAACCTCACCTTCATCATTCCATTTTTCAGTTAAGAGCCTGCTTCTACTGTCCTTATCTAAATGTTTGTTGGGCAGGTAGGTTCCTGCAAGAACCCCCACCAGCTAAGGAGGTTTATTGATGAACCCCACCTATCTTATTCAACTGTAATCATGCACCTGCAACAAAGCTAGCTCAGATGTGCGAGTGCCTTCTGAATCCTAGTCCAAGTACGCTCTAAAAATGTGAGGTTCAACTGGAGTTCTAAGGTCCGCAGTTCTTTTTAGAACCTTACGGTTCTTGGCACTGAAAATGGCCCACAAAAGGTTCTTCCAAGAACCCCATAGAAGGTGGATAGATCAAAAAATATATATCAGAAGACACTAATATGACCCCACCATCAATAGACACTAATATGACCCCACCATCAATAGACACTAATATGACCCCACCATCAATACACACTAATATGACCCCACCATCAATACATGAATATGACCCCACCATCAATAGACACTAATATAACCCCACCATCAATATACAATATGACCCCACCATCAATACACTAATATGACCCCACCATCAATACACACTAATATGACCCCACCATCAATATACAATATGACCCCACCATCAATAGACACTAATATGACCCCACCATCAATATACACTAATATGACCCCACCATCAACACACTAATATAACCCCACCATCAATACACTAATATGACCCCACCATCAATACACTAATATGACCCCACCATCAATACACTAATATGACCCCACCATCAATACACTAATATGACCCCACCATCAATACACTGATATGACCCCACCATCAATATACACTAATATGACCCCACCATCAATACACTAATATGACCCCACCATCAATATACACTAATATGACCCCACCATCAATAGACACTAATATGACCCCACCATCAATAGACACTAATATGACCCCACCATCAATAGACACTAATATGACCCCACCATCAATACACTAATATGACCCCACCATCAAAACACTAATATGACCCCACCATCAATACACTAATATGACCCCACCATCAATATACACTAATATGACCCCACCATCAATAGACACTAATATGACCCCACCATCAATAGACACTAATATGACCCCCACCATCAATACACTAATATGACCCCACCATCAATATACTAATATGACCCCACCATCAAAACACTAATATGACCCCACCATCAATAACACTAATATGACCCCACCATCAATACACTAATATGACCCCACCATCAATAGACACTAACTATGACCCCACCATCAATAACACTAATATGACCCCACCATCAATAGACACTATGACCCCACCATCAATACACTAATATGACCCCACCATCAATACACTAATATGACCCCACCATCAATACACTAATATGACCCCACCATATATACACTGATATGACCCCACCATCAATATACACTAATATGACCCCACCATCAATACACTAATATGACCCCACCATCAATAGACACTAATATGACCCCACCATCAATAGACACTAATATGACCCCACCATCAATAGACACTAATATGACCCCACCATCAATAGACACTAATATGACCCCACCATCAATAGACACTAATATGACCCCACCATCAATAACACTAATATGACCCAACTATCAATAACACTAATATGACCCACCATCATAGACACTAATATGACCCCACCATCATATACACTAATATGACCCCACCATCAATAGACACTAATATGACCCCACCATCAATAGACACTAATATGACCCCACCATCAAAACACTAATATGACCCCACCATCAATAGACACTAATATGACCCCACCATCAATACACTAATATGACCCCACCATCAATAGACACTATGACCCCACCATCAATACACTAATATGACCCCACCATCAATACACTAATATGACCCCACCATCAAGAGACACTAATATGACCCCACCATCAAGAGACACTATGACCCCACCATCAATAGACACTGATATGACCCCACCATCAATACACTAATATGACCCCACCATCAATAGACACTATGACCCCACCATCAATACACTAATATGACCCCACCATCAATAGACACTATGACCCCACCATCAAGAGACACTAATATGACCCCACCATCAATACACTGATATGACCCCACCATCAATACACTAATATGACCCCACCATCAATAGACACTATGACCCCACCATCAATACACTAATATGACCCCACCATCAATAGACACTATGACCCCACCATCAAGAGACACTAATATGACCCCACCATCAATACACTGATATGACCCCACCATCAATACACTGATATGACCCCACCATCAAGAGACACTATGACCCCACCATCAAGAGACACTAATATGACCCCACCATCAATAAACACTAATATGACCCCACCATCAATAGACACTAATATGACCCCACCATCAATACACTGATATGACCCCACCATCAATACACTAATATGACCCCACCATCAAAAGACACTGATATGACCCCACCATCAATACACTAATATGACCCCACCATCACTAGACACTGATATGACCCCACCATCAATACACTAATATGACCCCACCATCAATAGACACTAATATGACCCCACCATCACTAGACACTGATATGACCCCACCATCACTAGACACTAATATGACCCCACCATCACTAGACACTGATATGACCCCACCATCAATACACTAATATGACCCCACTATCAATAGACACTGATATGACCCCACCATCACTAGACACTGATATGACCCCACCATCAATACACACTAATATGACCCCACCATCAATACACTAATATGACCCCACTATCAATAGACACTAATATGACCCCACCATCAATACACTAATATGACCCCACCATCAAAAGACACTGATATGACCCCACCATCAATAGACACTAATATGACCCCACCATCAATAGACACTAATATGACCCCACCATCAATAGACACTAATATGACCCCACCATCAATACACTAATATGACCCCACCATCAATAGAAACGAATATGACCCCACCATCAATATACTAATACGACCCCACCATCAATACACTAATATGACCCCACCATCAATACACTAATATGACCCCACCATCAATACACTGATTTGACCCCACCATCAATACACTGATATGACCCCACCATCAATACACTAATATGACCCCACCATCAATACACTAATATGACCCCACCATCAATACACTAATATGAACCCACCATCAATAGACACTGATATGACCCACCATCAATACACTGATATGACCCCACCATCAATACACTGATAGGAACCCACATCAATACACTAATATGAACCCACCATCAATAGACACTGATATGACCCCACCATCAATACACTGATATGACCCCACCATCAATACACTAATATGACCCCACCATCAATACACTAATATGACCCCACCATCAATACACTAATATGACCCCACCATCAATATACTAATATGACCCCACCATCAAGAGACACTATGACCCCACCATCAAGAGACACTAATATGACCCCACCATCAAGAGACACTATGACCCCACCATCAAGAGACACTATGACCCCACCATCAAGAGACACTATGACCCCACCATCAATAGACACTGATATGACCCCACCATCAATACACTAATATGACCCCACCATCAATACACTAATATGACCCCACCATCAATACACTGATATGACCCCACCATCAATACACTGATATGACCCCACCATCAATACACTAATATGACCCCACCATCAATAGACACTAATATGACCCCACCATCAATACACTATGACCCCACCATCAAGAGACACTAATATGACCCTGCCATCAATACACTAATTTGACCCCACCATCAATAGACACTAATATGACCCCACCATCAATAGACACTAATATGACCCCACCATCAATAGACACTAATATGACCTCACCATCGAAAGACAATATGGCTTGTCTGAAGGTAGACCGGTACCAGTTTAAAAAATGAATAGACGTATACAGTTTATTAGGTACACCCATCTAGTACTGGGTTAGAGCCCCCCATTGCCTCCAGCCCATTGCCTCCAGAAAATCCTGAATTCTTCAGGGCTTGGAAACATTGCTCAATTGGTATCAAGGGACTTAACATGTACCAGGGAAACATTACACCTCCGCCACCAGCCTGTACCGTTGACACCAGATAGGTTGTGGCCGTGGACTGATGCAGCTTACTCCAAATCCTGACTCTGCCATCACGCAGCCATGCAATATCCATAGGGAAACATTGGCAGTAGAATTGCTTTACAGATGAGCTCAGGGACCTTCAATGTGGCACCGTCATAAGAAGCCACCTTTTCAACAAGTCAGTTTGTATAAAGTCTGCCAGGAGAAGGCGAACTGCCCAAATGCATAGTGCCAACTAAAGTTTGGTGGAGGAATAATGGTCTGGTGCTGTTGTTCATGTTTCGGGCCCCTTAGTTCTAGTGAAGGGAAATCTTAATGCTACAGCGTACAATGACATTGTAGACGATTCTGTGCTTCCAACTTTGTCACATCAGTTTGGGGAAGGCCCTTTGTTTCAACATGACAATCCCCCCATGCAGGTTTATACAGAAATGGTTTGTTTAGATTGGTGTGGAAGAACTTGACTGGCCTGCACAGATACCTGACCTCAACCCCATTGAATACTTTTGGGATGAATTTGAACGCCAACTGTGAGCCAGGCCTAATCGCCAAAAATCAGTGCCCGTCCGCTCTTATGCTCGTGGCTGAATGAAGCACGTCCCCGCAGCAATGTTCCAACATCTAGTGCAAAGCCTTCCCAGAAGAGTGGAGGCTGTTATAGCAAAAGGGGACCAACTCCATGATTTTGGAATGAGATGAGATGTAACGAAACCAGGAGATATGAATCATCTTTCATCAAGTCATCCTACAAGTTCTAATACAACATTTACTCATGTAAAGATGAAGAGCATGTACTTTATTTTACAGGATGATATAATGCATGAAGCAAACAATGGAATGATTTAGTGAAATGTGAAGCTGTAGACTCAGTAAAGGGGTCTTTCATCCCTCTGTGGCCTGGAACAATTCTTCAGCCTCTGAGTAGCATGGTTCTGATTGTGGACTCTGCTGAACTCCTGTATATATATTGGAATGACATTTCGATGTCGACGGAGGACCAAAGCTGCCATAATTAAAATGAATATAAAGAATCCCACACAAAGGAAATACTGACAGATTTCATTCCACAGTCCAAGTCCTGCAGTCAGAGTTAGGATGCTAATATTTTGTCAACTCTTTCAGTTGTGTTCCGTGGGTGTCACTGAGTAGGCTGATGCCCCATTTCATGGACCCAAGAGCCATAGCATAAAAAGGCCTTGCCTGTGCACGTGAATAAACCCCGCAACCCCTTCTCGGATGTCAATCTTTCTGATTTCCACCAATCAGTGTTGATGTCAGAGTGATTAGAGGGACAATAGAGTACTGAGTAGCAGGCAGTTAACAAGTGTGGTAGACTACTAATGACCATCAGCAGCATCAGAGCTTGGAGAAGCCTAACTACTACATTGTCACGTGGAATTTAACTGCCTTCATGTCCTGTAACTGCCGGTGTGGTGGTAATACAGTCACCATAACAGTCCTACTCCTTCCTCCACTTCCCAGAAATGAACTGGTTCAGATACATTGTTCAGCATATCACACCAACAAGAAAGAAAGTAAATCAACAGTTTAATCTCTGGATTTCTTCATTTATTTGTATAGAATGTGAATCAGGTCCTGTAGTACAGTAAAGACAACTGTCAAAGTCTTCAACATCTTCGTTCCAACGCTTTTCATCTCTGTCCACATCTACAATTACAGACACAACAACAACATAAACATCCAGAACCAGCTACAAAGAAATAACATTTAGTGAATGAGTGAGAGTGTGTGTGTTGTTGTGTGTATATACCTTGGTGGACAAGTGGCTAGAAGTTGCTAACAGTTGATAGCAGTGCCTGGTGGAGTCTCAGTACCCGGGATCTTCTGTCCTGTTCTGGTGACACACCAACAGTAACCTACCAGAAATGGACATGTTAATAACCTGTTAAATATATAATATTTACACATTTTACTGTAACACATTGAATTTGTCACGTTCAACTGAATTGGAGAATTTACTGTGGGCTTGTATGTGTGTGCGTGTTAACCTGTAGAGCCTGAACATTGCTCAGGGGTGTATTGTCCATCGTCGTCACAAGTGGGGATGAAGGCTCCAATTGGGCGCCTTAGCGCGGCATCTCGAGCACGCTCACAAGGGGTCTTGAGTTGTATGATACCATCTTGATAGACAGGTAACATACATTGTAATGTGGACATAACATAACATTGCTGGACAATGTATGGACATGCGTATGGACACAATATACATTGCTGGAACCTTGGGCTGTGAATCTCAATCTTATACATCAACATACATCTCTGGAACAAGAGGAGTGGCAGGTAGCCTAGCGGTTAGAGAGTTGGGCCAGTAACACAAAGGTTGCTAGTTTGAATCCCTGAGATGAGAAGTTGAAATATCTGTCTATGTGCCCTTGAGCAAGGCACAACCTTAATTTATCTGGTGTCACGGCTGACCTTTTTAAACTGTCTCTTCTCTCTAGGGAGGTTTCCATGGCTTGGAAGACATCCACGGTTTGTCTTTTTTTTTTTTTATGGGGAGATCAAGCTGATCCTAACTGTTTATGGCCTATTGCTATTTTTCCCTGTTTTTCAAAAGTTTTGAAAAACTTGTCAATAATCAACTGACTGGCTTTCTTGATGTCTATAGTATTCTCTCTGGTATGCAATCTGGTTTCCGCTCAGGTTATGGATGTGTCACTGCAAACTTAAAAGGTACTCAATGATGTCGCCATTGCCCTTGATTCTAAGCAATGTTGTGCTGCTATTTTTATTGACCTGGTCAAAGCTTTTGATATGGAAGACCATTCCATTCTTGTGGGCCGGCTAAGGAGTATTGGTGTCTCTGAGGGGTCTTTGGCCTGGTTTGCTAACTACCTCTCTCAAAGAGTGCAGTGTATAATGTCAGAACATCTGCTGACTCAGCTGCTGCCTATCACCAAGGGTGTACCAAAAGGCTCAATCCTAAGCCCCACGCTCTTCTCAATTTACATCAACAACATAGCTCAGGCAGTAGGAAGCTCTCATCCAGATGATATGCAGATGATACAGTCTTATACTCAGCTGTCCCCTACCTGTATTTTGTGTTAAATGCTCTACACCAAAGCTATCTTAGTGTCCAACAAGCTTTCTCTGGCCTTAACCTTGTTCTGAACACCTCCAAAACAAAGGTCATGTGGTTTGGTAAGAAGAATGCCCCTCTCCCCTCTGAGGGTTTAGAGCTTGAGGTAGTCACCTCATACAAGTACTTGGGAGAATGGCTAGACTGTACACTGTCCTCTTGCGGATCGCCTTCCACAAGCTTCCCACAATAAGTTGGTTGAATTTTGGCCCATTCCTCCTGACAGAGCTGGTGTATCTGTGTCAGGTTTGTAGGCCCCCTTGTTTGCACATGCTTTTTCAGTTCTGCCCACAAATTTTCTATAGGATTGAGGTCAGGGCTTTGTGATGGCAACTCCAATACCTTGACTTTGTTGTCCTTAAGCCATTTTGCCACAACTTTCGAAGTCTGCTTGGGATCATTGTCCATTTGGAAGACCCATTTGCATCCAAGCTTTAACTTCCTGACTGATGTCTTGATGTGGCTTCAATATATGCACATCATTTTCCATCCTCATGATGCCATCTATTTTGTAAAGTACACCAGTCCCTCCTGCAGCAAAGCACCCCAACAACATGATGCTGCCACCCCCGTGCTTCACGGTTGGGATGGTGTTCTTGGCTTGCAAGCCTCCCCTTTTTCCTCCAAACTTAACAATGTCCATTATGGCGAATTAGTTCTGTTTTTGTTTCATCAGACGAGAGGACATTTCTCCAAAAAGTACAGTATTTGTCCCCATGTACAGTTGCAAACCATAGTCTGGCATTTTTATGGCGGTTTTGGAGCAGTGGCTTCTTCCTTGCTGAGCGGCCTTTCAGGTTGTGTCGATATAGTACTCGTTTTACTGTGGATATAGATACTCTTGTAGCTGTTTCCTCCAGCATCTTCACAAGGTCCTTTCCTGTTGTTCTGGGATTGATTTGCACTTTCCACACCAAAGTACGTTCACCTCTAGGAGACAGAACGCGTCTCCTTCCTGAGTGGTATGACGGCTGTGTGGTCCCATGGTGTTTATACTTGCGTACTATTGTTTTTACAGATGAACATGGTACCTTCAGCCGTTTGGAAATTGCTCCCAAGGATGAACCAGACTTGGAGGTCTACATTTTTTTCTGAGGTCTTGGCTGATTTCCTTTGATTTTCCCATGATGTCAAACAAAGAAGCACTGAGTTTGAAGGTAGGCTTTGAAATACAGCCACAGGTACACTTCCAATTGACTCAAATTATGTCAATTAGCCCATCAGAAGCTTCTAAAGCCATGATATTATTTTCTGGAATTTTCCAAGCTGTTTAAAGGCACAGTCAACTTATTGTATGTAAACGTCTGACCCACTGGAGTTGTGATACAGTGAATTATAAGTGAAATAATCTGTCTGTAAAATTTTGGGGAAAAATGACCTGTGTCATGCACAAAGTAGATGTCCTAACCGACTTGCCAAACCTATAGTTTGTTAACAAGAAATGTGTGGAGTGGTTGAAAAACAGGTTTTAATGACTCCAACCTAATTGTATGTAAACATCCACCTTCAACTGTAAGTGTGAGGTGTGTCACTCTTACCTATGGGAGCAAAGGTGTCTCCCAGAGCAAAAGCTGTGCTGACAAGCAGAAGGATGGTCAATGCCACCATGGTGATAGTCTGGAGAGAGAGAGAGAGAGATATGTTGTACTGGAAAACCCCAAATCACTGGAATGGCTGAGAGGTTAGGAAACCCTGTGTTAAGTACATAACCTACTGTATAGCTGTGGGTACTAGAGGAGAGGAGAGGAAACCCTGTGTTAAGTACATAACTGTTAGGAATTTTGTTAATAAATAGTTAAAACAAATTCTAGCTTTAGATAAAACTATAACTAATTGAACTCTGCATGCCTGGTGAAAAGAGATTTGTGTTGTGGGTCATAAAATATGCAGAAAGGGTCGTTAAACTATGGTTGAACTGACCCAACTTAGCCCTGAGGTGCTTAGATAACTTTTTAGGTTTTCCATTATCTTGAGTTGTCTGCTAAAGTGGTAATCAATTATAGTGAGCCTTCAGGATAAATGATTATATGGTGTTTCATGTGAGTGCCCTGTGAGGTTAGAATGAACTTTTGAACCTGTTTTCTATTTGTCAGGACAATGAGACTTAATTCTGTAATCTATGACGTCATATCTTGTATATAAACCTGTGTTTATGATCAAATGGTAGCTTGCTCCGAGAATAAATACTACTATTATCAAATTTTGATAAGACTGTATCCTGTCTATTTTATGTTAATAAGTATCTTACAAATTCTTATAAATAGACAGATTGAATTTAATTAATGAGTATATTGTAGGAATTATTTAATTCCACTAACAATAACCTACTGTATAGCTGTGGGTACTAGAGGAGAGGAAAGGAAACCCTGTGTTAAGTACATAACCTACTGTATAGCTGTGGGTACTAGAGGAGAGGATAGGAAACCCTGTGTTAAGTACATAACCTACTGTATAGCTGTGGGTACTAGAGGAGAGGAAAGGAAACCTTGTGTTAAGTACATAACCTACTGTATAGCTGTGGGTACTAGAGGAGAGGAGAGGAAACCCTGTGTTAAGTACATAACCTACTGTATAGCTGTGGGTACTAGAGGAGAGGATAGGAAACCCTGTGTTAATACATAACCTACTGTATAGCTGTGGGTACTAGAGGAGAGGATAGGAAACCCTGTGTTAAGTACATAACCTACTGTATAGCTGTGGGTACTAGAGGAGAGGAGAGGAAACCCTGTGTTAAGTACATAACCTACTGTATAGCTGTGGGTACTAGAGGAGAGGAGAGGAAACCCTGTGTTAAGTACATAACCTACTGTATAGCTGTGGGTACTAGAGGAGAGGAGAGGAAACCCTGTGTTAAGTACATAACCTACTGTATAGCTGTGGGTACTAGAGGAGAGGATAGGAAACCCTGTGTTAAGTACATAACCTACTGTATAGCTGTGGGTACTAGAGGAGAGGAGAGGAAACCCTGTGTTAAGTACATAACCTACTGTATAGCTGTGGGTACTAGAGGAGAGGATAGGAAACCCTGTGTTAATACATAACCTACTGTATAGCTGTGGGTACTAGAGGAGAGGATAGGAAACCCTGTGTTAAGTACATAACCTACTGTATAGCTGTGGGTACTAGAGGAGAGGAGAGGAAACCCTGTGTTAATACATAACCTACTGTATAGCTGTGGGTACTAGAGGAGAGGATAGGAAACCCTGTGTTAATAAGTACATAACCTACTGTACAGCAGTGGGTACTAGAGGAGAGGAGAGGAAACCCTGTGTTAAGTACATAACCTACTGTATAGCTGTGGGTACTAGAGGAGAGGATAGGAAACCCTGTGTTAATACATAACCTACTGTAATTGAGAACAAAGGCCACAAACATACAATTACTATTCAGGGGAGAATATGTGGACCAGGTGTGGGTAATGACACAGTTCAGTTCCTAGAGGCCGGTGACGTTGGCCTCCGAAACCGGTGCACAGAAAGAGCAACAGTACTGGAGGGATCCGTGACAGAGAGGTTAAGGAAACCCTGTGTAAGCTACAAAACTTATGCAACTGCTAAGGCAGCATTTTCCCAACTCGGTCCTGGTGATCCCAGGTATCATCTCTTCAACCACTGACAATAGATTCTCCTTGCACACAGGAACATGGATGCTTCCCAAATGGCTTCTTATCCCCTATGTAGTGCACTACATTGGACCAGGGCCCACAGTGAACAACATAGAGAATAGCTCAGGGCCACAAAGATAATATGGACCCTTGTCTAAAGTAGCTCACTACTAAGGGAATAGGAGGTCAGTTGGGACATAGACAGGTACAGTATTAGATGAACAGATGTTGAAATCTCACCTTCTGAAGTCTTCAGTTGTAGCTTCACTTCTTCAGAGATCTTCAAAGGTCTTCACTGGGTCTCTCTCTCTCTCTGTCCTGCCTGTGAGTTGAGTTCTACCTCTCCCTCAACTCCTATTTAAGGACCTGTCCAGTCAGACCCCTCCCTCTATTTTTCTCTCTCTCTCTCTCTCTCTCTCTCTCTCTCTCTCTCTCTCTCTCTCACATCCTTCAACCCTCCACATACTTTCTGTCCAGCCCAAAACCTGCTGGACCTGTCCGATATCTACCTGTTTGACAGGGTTGGAGTCAATTCAAAGTGAAGGTATTCAACTTTTGTAACACATTCATGTGCTGCATATTGGGTCACAATATGGTTATGAAGATACTTAATTCTACCTAATTGAAGCTGATGAAGATGTAGTCTGAAGTGCATTACAATGTCTTGGAAACACAATGACATTTCAGAAGGAGATAAATAATGAGCAGGAAAACCTCTTGTCATCATTGTGATGTCACCAGATAGACTTTAGTTGCAGCATCATTTTAACTATAAGCTCTGGAATGTTGAATTCATTTGAATTATCTGCCGTCTGTCTAACTGACCTTTTGCCCCAGAATGTTGGGCAACTGATCGTAGAGCTCCAATGAATAGCAACCGTCGTCAAGTCCAACAACTTGGAAGAGCTCATGTTTACAACACATGAAATCCATTGAGAGGATTACAAAAAAGGTAGAGTTTATTGAAAAACGAATAGTTTAAATGGCTACATATTTTTAACAGTGCACCAGAGATACTTGCTACTGTGATTCCTGAAATGCAGAGTCTGTTGGAGTTCTTTCAAATACAAAATTATTATTTTGTTATATTGTTTTCTGGCTCAGCTGGTTAGCGAGCTCTGTCTCATTGACAACCCAATGTTGCTAATGGCCAGCTATCTATCCTGTTAATATAACTTGTTTTGTTAGCTAGGTAATGTTAGCTAGGTAAGTTAGCCATGTTATGAACACAACTCTCATCGGCTGTCGACATAAGAATTCCATTTGAGCACTAGCTAGTTAGCTCCAAAAGTGGTTGGTAACTTTTGGCTGCATGCTGACAGCGCATTCAGAGCCATTAATTGAAATAATCGACTTGTATTTATTTCCAGAGTTTCCTGGTCTTTGCATTAACAAGATATTCATTTCCAGCATCTTTCAGACCGTTGAAAATGCAACGAAAAGAGAGGAGGACAGGCACAGCCTGCCCCACCACTCCCAATGATTCTCAGCTAGCGGTGGCTATTTTTAGCAGAAGTTTGTGGGTTTTTACATAATCGTAGTGCAAAAGTATTGTGCAAAAAATACCATAAACCACATAATATCTGTGTGATTTAATTTAAAACAGTCTGCAAGATAAGAGGTGATAGATCAATGTCAAGGCTAAAGTATTGGAAGAGAGATATGCCCTAGGACCAGCAGCATTCCTTTGTGAGGAGGAGAGGTGGGAGAGGGTGAATAGCTAGCGTGCCTTTTCTTTGTGAGGATCAAGGCTCTCTTTCACCAAACCTTGTCATCAACGTGACTTTCTGTATTTCTGGAAGAACAGGACAATGGAATAGATGGATGACGTATGTCCCAAATAGAACCCTGTTCCCTACATAGTGGACTAGTTGTGACCCTATAGGCCCTGGTCAAAAGCAGTGTACTATGTAGGGAATGTCTTGCAATAGGTTTATTGTGTAAGATGGTTATTATTGTACCCCTGTAGCAAAATATGTTGTCTTAAAAAGTTCATTTAAAAGAATCCAACTCCTTCCTCCATTTCCCAGAAATGGACAGGTTCAGATGAATTGTTCAGCATATCAAAACGACAATAAAGAAAGTAAAATTGACAGTTTAATCTCTGGATTTCTTCATTTATTTTAATGGAACGTGAATCAGTTCCTGTAGTACAGTAAAGACAACTGTCCGTCTTTTCAACATCTTCGTTCCAATGGCTTTCATCTACGCTCACATCTACAATTACAGACAAAAACAACATTCAGAATCTGCTGCAAAGGATTAACATTTAGTGAATGAGTGTGTACCTTGGTGAAACAGTTGATCTTGGTGGCGTATTAGTACCCCGGATCTTCTGTCCAGTACTGTTCACACACCAACAGTAACCTACCAGAAATGGACAAGTTAAAAACATGTTACATATAAACTCAGCAAAAAAGAAATGTCCTCTCACTGTCAAATGCGTTTATTTTCAGCAAACTCAACATGTGTAAATATTTGTATGAACATTACAAGATTCAACAACTGAGACATAAACTGAACAAGTTCCACAGACATGTGACTAACAGAAACGGAAAAATGTGTCCCTGAACAAAGGGGGGGGGGGTCAAAATCACAAGTAACAGTCAGTATCTGCTGTGGCCATCAGCTGCATTAAGAACTGCAGTGCATCTTCTCCTCATGGACTGCACCGTTCTTGCTGTGAGATGTTACCCCACTCTCCACCAAGGCACCTGCAAGATGAGCAACTTTAGCTAGCATGTGTAGTACAAGTGTCCAAACGCTGGCGCAGATGCAGGCAAATGTCGGACGAAAACTTCAAAAAGTTATATTACAAGTCGAAAAAACTGGTCAAACTTCGTAGAGAATCAATGTCCAGGATGTTGTTATCATATATATCCAATAACGTTCCAAACGGAGCATTTCTTCATGTCTGTATAAGTAATGGCACACATTGCCGTTTCATGACTAGCGCACGTGACCAGGAACTAGCATTCTGCCAGACCACTGACTCAAATAGCTCCCATCCGGCCCCACATCACACTAGAGGCTTCATTCCACGTTCTACAGACTGTTGACATCTAGTGGAAGGCATAGGAAGTGCAAACAGATCCATATATTACAGGGAATTGAATAGGCGATGACTTTCACATCGACCCTTCTCAGAATTCTCACTTCCTGTTTGGAAGTTTGCCTGCCATATGAGTTCTGTTATACACAGACTTAATTCAAATAGTTTTAGAAACTTTAGAGTTTTTTTCTATCCAATAATAATATGCATATATTAGCATCTGGGACAGAGTAGGAGGCAGTTCACTATGGGCACGCGATTCATCCAAAGTGAAAATGCTGCCCCCTATCCCAAACAGGTTAATAGAATAACACCACTAACTAATGGCCCGACAACGGGATCTCTCGTTGGGTTAACTTCTACTTGCACACAATCCCGGATCCGGGAGCACCCCCATCAGTAAAAAAGCTGACTAGCATAGCCTAGCATAGCGTCACAAGTAAATACTAGCATCTAAATATCATTAAATCACAAGTCCAAGACACCAGATGAAAGATACACATCTTGTGAATCCAGCCATCATTTCTGATTTTTAAAATGTTTTACAGGGAAGACACAATATGTAAATCTATTAGCTAACCACGATAGCAAAAGACACAACTTTTTTTACTCCACCATTTTTTTCCTGCATAGGTAGCTATCACAATTTTGACCAAATAAAGATATAAATAGCCACTAACCAAGAAACAACTTCATCAGATGACAGTCTGATAACATATTTATTGTATAGCATATGTTTTGTTAGAAAAATGTGCATATTTCAGGTATAAATCATAGTTTACCATTGCAGCCACCATCACAACTCTCACCAAAGCAGCTAGAATAACTACAGAGACCAACGTGAATTACCTAAATACTCATCATAAAACATTTCTGAAAAATACTCAGTGTACAGCAAATGAAAGACAAAGATCTTGTGAATCCAGCCAATATTTCAGATTTTTTAAGTGTTTTACAGCAAAAACACAATATAGCATTATATTAGCTTACTACAATAGCCAACCACACAACAGCATTGATTCAGGCCAACAATAGCGATAACGTATAAACCAGCAAAATATATTAATTTTTTCACTAACCTTCTCAAACTTCTTCAGATGACAGTCCTATAACATCATATTACACAATACATATAGAGTTTGTTCGAAAATGTGCATATTTAGCGGTGTCATGATGTTGCCTGCTTGGGTACTGCAAACCCCATCCCCCTCTCCCTGCCTCTCCCTTTCCACCACAACCCATGCGGTGATCACAGAGAGATGTCGTAAATTCCTGAGAATCCCCCCACCACAAACAGTATTAAGAGAGAGGGTAAACTTTCAGGACAAAGGAATTCTCTTCCACCTCACAGAACTTGGGGTACGAACATATTTCATATTCCTGCAAAAGTATGAAAGATCGGTGGACAGTCCAGCTATGAACCGGTCCATTTGTCACCACGTGGGAAATTCATGAGAGACTGTGGGACCACATTACCATACCGCTGTTTATATAATGACCTCAGATATGAGGTTTACATCTGTGTGTTGTATAAAATGAATGAGTGAGTATGATACTGTTTGTATAATTGTGTAATATGATTTTGAACTGTTTAATGAAGGAAAATACAACTCCCTGTTGTATTTGAACTAAATCCAAGGACCGCCCCTGAGCCAGTTGGGTCAGAGACCATGGGACCACCCCTTTCTGCTATCTGAATAAAAGCCAACTTAAAGAAATTACCATTTAGACCATGCTTTTCTCCATTAGGAGGAGAACGAAGGTTAAAGTACCATTGGTGCATCTTTAACCATACCACGTGGTTAAACTCTTAAGACGAATGAGAACAAGTCTTTGATATTGACTACTAGTCTGCAGCTAGGAATTCGGTATCATTGAACGCGAAGAAAGACAACCGCCGAAACAAGCATTCTATAACGAATGTCACTCTGAACAATCCACAATAACTACGACAGAAGGAGCTCCAACAAAACGAACTTCTCTCCGACGATCAAGACGACACAAACAATGAGCGTAAATATATATATATTGATTGCAATTGTTCCCGAATGAGTGAGCGTTCATGTGTAAGGATTAGCATGTCAATTGTTATAAAGAGTATACTCTGTAGTGACTTCTGAATCGACCCCCCATCCATCCCTTTTGTCTAACAAGCCGCCATGCCGGTTCAGCCCACTAGGGCATATTGCTCCCATCATTTCATGTAACTATTTTAAGTTTGTTTGTTTGTTTATGCATTTCCGTGAATTAATTAGTTAGTAATAAATAAATGATTTAAGACAATTGATGTATGGATGACTCATAGTGAAGACTGGGTTCGTGCAGATAATCAACGATTTACGATGTTTGGACTGAGACTGATGTGAGGTACAGTAAATAAATCATTAATCAGAAGACTATTGATCAGATATGAAAATATCTGAAAGGTTATATTGGGAAATTATAACTTTGTAATCTAATAACTTTCCCTGGTGCCCTCGAATTCATAGTTAATTAGTTACGATTTTACTCAAGTGATAGCGTAAGCCCTAATTACAGGAATCTATGATAAAAACTATAAGTCTTCAATTTAACGATAGCAAAGACACGACAGCGGCACAAATCGTGGTTATACAATGAGAATAGTAGCCAAGCTGCCAACAATATGTCGGGAGAAATCTTGGGAGAGGCACCTATTCTAATCAGTAACTAATCATAAACTTGACTAAAAAATACAGGTTGGACAGCAAATGAAAGATACATTAGTTCTTAATGCAATCGCTGTGTTAGATTTTTAAAATTAACGTTACTACGACATACAGCGTGCGTTAAAGCGAGACCGCACCGAAATTAATGGAGGAATATGCGTTTTACATTTTTCAACAGAACAACGAATTAACATCATAAATACTTCTTACTTTTTGATGAACTCCCATCAGAATCTTGGGCAAGTTGTCCTTTGTCCAAAAGAATCGTTGCTCGCTTGTAGAATGTAGTCTTCAACGTTGGAATTAGCAGTAAACATTAGCCATGTGGCAAAGACGTGTCCAATTCACTATAACGCAGCACTAATAAATATCCGAAAATCGCAATATACTGATACAAACTGATATAACTCGGTTTAAAATAACAACATTATGATGTCTTTAACACCTATATCGAATAAAAACAGAGCCGGATATATCTAAGGGCTATAACGGGAGCTTTCTAATACGACTTCCAGAGGTCCTTTTTGCGTCATGGCGAAGATAAGAAAGGAAGGACCCCACGTTGCCAACCCATTTATAAGCTCTCAGATCTGCCTAGCGACACCATTTCAATTCTCACTATTCGCTGACATCCAGGGGAAGGCGTATGCAGTGCAATTCAACCAATAGAAGACAGGCAAATTAATAAACCGACCTCAGAACAGCTTGCAGAATTCAGCATTCTCACATCCTCATAGGAAAATTGCTCTAACTCGAGTTCTGTTTTACTCACAGATATAATTCAAATGGTTTTAGAAACTAGAGAGTGTTTTCTATCCAATAGTATCAATAATATGCATATTGTACGAGCAAGAATTGAGTACGAGGCAGTTTAATTTGGGAACGAAATTATTACAAAGTGCAAATAGCACCCCCTATTGAGAAAAGGTTAATGAGGCAACTAGTCACACCTGTGACAGGTCCTTTAAAAGGGGAGGTGGAAGAGGGAGACCATAACTCACAGACAACAGAGAGAGAGACACCCATTGAATCCCTTGGAAGCGTGCAGAAGGTGAGAGTGCATCATTATTTAATAGACTATCTGCATCTCAAATGGTACCTTGATGTTATGTGGCCCTTGTCAAATGTACTGCACTATATTGTTGTGCATTTTTGTGGAGCGGCGCCCTGAATTTAAGAGAGTAGACTAATCCGTATCTTTGCAGTAAATGGGTAGTGTCTGACAATATCTATAATGCTTCCCATTCCCTATGTAGTGCATTGTAGGCCCTCATCAAAGGTAGTTCACTACAAACGGAATGAGGAGCCATTTGGAAAGGATCCATATTCCTGTGTGCCAGGCTTATCTATCGTATGTGGTTGAAGAGATGATACCTGAGTTTTGGCAATAGCTTAGTAGTGCCGTGTTGCCCGTACTCAGTTCTTGGGGTCCTCAGGACTGGGTTTAGGAAATGCTGCTTTGGCAGTTGCTTAAGTTTTGTACCTAACAGTGTGTTTCCTTAACCTGTCTAGGACTGGGGTGCCGCTAGCGGCACCCCCCCCCCCCCCCCCCCACTGAAAAGCCAGGGCGCGAAATTCAAAAAAAATATTTTTTTAAAATATTTAACTTTCACACATTAACAAGTCCAATACAGCTAATGAAAGATACAGATCGTGTGAATCCAGCCAACATGTCCGATTTTTAAAATGTTTTACAGGGAAGACACAATATGTAAATCTATTAGGTAAACACCTTAGCAAAAGAGACCATTTTTTCTTTGTCCACCAACACCACTAGCTATCACCAATTCGGCTAAACTAAGATATTGATAGCCACTAACCAAGAAAAAACCTCCTCAGATGACAGTCTGATAACATATTTATGGTATAGGATAGGTTTTGTTAGAAAAATGTGAATATTTCAGGTAGATATCATAGTTTACAATTGCACCCACCGTCACAAATCGACTAGAATAAATAGATAGAGCAACGTGTCTTACCTAATTACTAATCATAAAACATTTCGTAAAAATACACAGCATACACTAATCGAAAGACACAGATCCTGTGAATACAGACAATATTTCAGATTTTCTAAGTGTCTTACAGCGAAAACACAATAAATCGTTATATTAGCATACCACATATGCAAACGTTACCCCAGCATTGATTCTAGCCAAAGAGCGCGATAACGTCAACATCGCCAAAAGATATTAATTTTTTCACTAACCTTCTCAGAATTCTTCAGATGACACTCCTGTAACATCATATTACAACATACATATACAGTTTGTTCGAAAATGTGGATATTTAGCCACCAAAATCGTGGTTATACAATGAGAAAAGTAGCCGAGCTGGTCAGAAAATGCCGTGCGCCATATTAGACAGTGATCTAGTCGTATACATAAATACTCATAAACGTGACTAAAAAATATAGGGTGGACAGCGATTGATAGACAATTTAATTCTTAATACAATCGCGGAATTACATTTTTTAAATTATCCTTACTTTTCAATACAGTTTGCGCCAAGCGAAGCTACGTCAAAAAAGATGGCGTCCTAAGCCACTAACATTTTTCGACAGAAACACGATTTATCATAATAAATTGTTCCTACTTTGAGCTGTTCTTCCATCAGAATCTTGGGCAAAGAATCCTTTCTTGGGTCTAATCGTCTTTTGGTCGAAAGCTGTCCTCTTGCCATGCAGAAATGCACATTGCGTTCGGCAAGAACTGGAACGGTGCCCAGAGATTCACAGTGGCTCAGAAATAAATGTCCCAAAATCGCACTAAACGGATATAAATTGCTATAAAACGCTTTAAATTAACTACCTTATGATGTTTTTAACTCCTATAACGAGTAAAAATATGACCGGAGAAATATAACAGGCTACACTAATGCTTGGAAAAACAGTAGGTCGGTATCCTCCGCGCGCATGACGCACCTAGAAAAGAGGTCCTACCTACAGGATTTTTTCATTTATAGTGGCTGTGATTGGGCAATCGATACCATTCAAAGCGTCATCACGTAAAGGCATCCAGGGGAAGACGTAAGCAGTGTCCGTATACTAATAGGAATAACAGTGGCCTTAAAACTGACTCCAGAACAGGGGCCAAAATGTGTGAAATCTGACTCCATGTCAGGGAAATTGCTGTAGAATGAGTTCTGTTCCACTTAGATAATATGCATATTGTACGATCAAGAAGTTTGTAGGAAGCCGTTTCAAAAATTACACGATTTCCATAAATAGTGACAACAGCACCCCCTAGCCTTAACAGGTTAACCTGTTTGGGCTGCAGGGGCAGTATTGAGTAGCCGGATAAAAGGTGCCCATTTCAAACGGCCTCGTACTCAATACTTGCTCGTACAATATGCATATTATTATTACTATTGGATAGAAAACACTCTCTAGTTTCTAAAACCGTTTGAATTATATCTGTGAGTAAAACAGAACTCATTTTGCAGCAAACTTCCTGACAGGAAGTGGAAAATCTGAAATCGATGCTCTGTTCTAGGCCCTGCGTATAAATGTCCTTGATATATATCAGTATACATGCACTTCATACGTCTTCCACTAGATGAAAACAGTCAATAGAACTAAGTCTGATGACTCTAATGTGAAGGGGGGTCGAAGGAGACAGAAATTCGATATGACACTTCGACTGGCTGTTGTCATATCGATCCCGTTAACGGGACTGCAGCCATAAGAAGTTAATCCCTCCAGTTCAGAATCACCACCTCCACTAGCTAATATCTCTGTTAATCCCTCCAGTTCAGCATCACCACCTCCACTAGCTAGTATCTCTGTTAATCCCTCCAGTTCAGAATCACCACCTCCACTAGCTAGTATCTCTGTTAATGCAATCGCAGTGTTAGAATTCTAAAAATATCTTCATTACGACATAAGGCTTATGTTATAGCGAGAGAGTGGCCAAAACCTGGGCGCAAAACTACTAGTACACAGTTCGACAGATATATGAAAAAGCATCATAAAATGTTTCTTACTTTTGGTGATCTTCCATCAGAATGTTGGACAAGGGGTCCTTTGTCCAGAACAGTCGTTGTTTGGATTTAGAACATCGTTTTTCCCTCTTGAACTAGCAAGCACACTGGCCAAGTGGCGCGAAGCTCTCCATTCTGAACAAAGGGCACACAACGCAACACGCCTAACGTCCCGAATAAATTTCAAAAATCTAATAAAACTATATTGAAAAAACATACTTTACGATGATATTGTCACATGTATCAAATAAAATCAAAGCCGGAGATAGTAGTCGCCTATAACGAAAGCTATTCAGAAGGCAATCCCACTGTCCTCTTCGCGCCTTCCTGAAAACATGAAATCGGTGACACGTCATTCCAAGAGGACGTATTCCATCTCAGACCAAGATAATCACCTCATTTCTTCTCTCACTGCATCTTGACATCCAGGGGAAGGTGTATGACGTGCATGTATACTAATAGCTATCATGCCCATTTATAGGCAGGACTTAGAAGAGAGCCTCGATTTCAGACTTTCCACTTCCTGGTCAGGAAGTTTGTGCCAAATTAGTTCTGTTTCACTCACAGATATAATTCAAACGGTTTTAGAAACTAGAGTGTTTTCTATCCAATAGTAATAATAATATGCATATTGTACGAGCAAGAATTGAGTACGAGGCCGTTTAAATTGGGCACGTTTTTTCCCCCAAAGTGACAACAGCGCCCTCTGTCCTCATCAGGTTAAATATTTCTAAAAAATATATTTTGAATTTCGCGCCCTGCACTTGAAGTGGCTGTTGTCATATTGTGCCCGGCTTCGGGCTTGCAGCCCAAAGAAGTTAACCTCTCCTCTAGTACCCACAGCCATTCCAGATTTAAAATGCTCAACTAATCTTACACTCTTTCTCTCTCAGGAGACGATCACCATGGCGATATTGACCATCCTTCTGCTTGTCAGCACAGCTTTTGCTCTGGGAGGTAAGCGTGACATACCTCACACCTACTCACCTACATTTTAATAAAAACATTTGTTGGTGTTGCTCTGTCCTACTTCACACACATGTAGGTATTAATATGCAGGTGTGAATGGAAATGCGTTTCTATTCATAACCAGTTCTCCATGGAACACCCTCTGAGAGGTCAGACATTATCAACCTTGACACTGGAGAAATGAAGGTTGTGCCTTGCAGAAGGGCACATAGATAGATATATGAACTTGTCAGCTCACTGATTTGAACTGCTGGCCCAACTCTCAAACAGCAGGCTACCTGCCACTCCTCTAGTTCCAGAGATGTATATTGGTGTCTAGATGCTGGACTGAGGTATTCTGATATGAACGGTTTGATCATTCAACTGGATGTATGATTGGATTGTCTAGCAACTATCAGGAAATAACACTGATACAATTTCCAGTCTTAGTTTCATCAGGTCTTCTACAAAACACAGAAACTGGAATTTGACTCCACAGGCCTTTTAAACAAGTAGCAGAACTTCAATATTTAGCCAGGAAACTACTTCTGTATAAGGCCCATATGGGACACACCCCAAGATTCCAGAATGTATGTCCAGAAATGTATATTGTCCTGCAATGTTATGGTCACATTACAATGTATGTTACCTGTGTACAGATGCTATGATACGACCCAAGACCCCATGTGAGGATGCTAGACATGCCGCTTTAAATGGCTCAATTGGAGCCTACGTCCCCACGTGTGATGACAATGGACAATACACCCCCGAGCAATGTTGGGGCTCTACAGGTTAACACTGGTGCACACGCACGCACAAAATAATCAATTCAGTTGAATGTGACAATTCAATGTGTATATATTGTATATGCAACATGTCTTTCTGGTAGGTTACTGTTGGTGTGTGACCAGTACTGGACAGAAGATCCAGTGTACTGAGACTCCACCAGGCATTGCTATCAACTGTTCCACCAAGGTGTGTGTATATACATACTCTTTCACTAAATGTTACTTCTTTGCAGCTGGTTATTGATGTGTATTTTTTGTTTTCTAATTGTAGATGAAAGGTGTTGGAAGTAAGATGTAGAAGACTGACAGTTGCCTTTACTGTACTACAGGAACTGACTCACATTCCATTCAAATAAATACATGAAGAAATCCTGATATTAAACTGTTGTTTTACTTACTTCATTGTTGGTGTGATATGCTGAACAATGTATATGAACCAGTTCATTTCTGGGAAATGGAGGAAGGAGTAGGACTGTTATGGTGACTGTATTACCACCACACCGGCAGTTACAGGACATGAAGGCAGTCAAATTCCACGTGACCATGTAGTAATTAGGCTTCTCCAAGCTCTGATGCTGGTGATGGTCATTAGTAGTCTACCACACTTGCTAACTGCCTGGTACTCAGCACTCTATTGTCCCTCTAATCACTCTGACATCAACTCTGATTGGTGGAAATCAGCAAGATTGACAGCTAAGAAGGGGGTTGTGGGGTTTAGTCACGTGCACAGGCAAGGCCTTCCTAATGCCTGTGGATCTTGGGTCCATGATATGGGGCATCAGCCTACTCAGTGACACCCACGGAACACAACTGAAAGAGTTTACAAATATTCACATCCTAACTCTGACTGCAGGACTTGGACTGTGGAATCAAATCTGTCAGTATTTCCTTTGTGTGGGTTTCTCTATATTCATTTTAATTATGGCATCTTTGGTCCTCCGTCGACATCGAAATGTCATTCCAATATATATATATATATATATATACAGGAGTTCAGCAGAGTCCATAATCAGAACCATGCTACTCTGAGGCTGAAGAATTGTTCCAGGCCACAGAGGGATGAAAGACCCCTTTACTGAGTCTACATCTTCACATTTCACTAAATCATTCCATTGCTTGCTTCTTGCATTATATCATCCTGTAAAATAAAGTACATGCTCTTCATCTTTACATGAGTAAATGTTGTATTAGAACCTGTAGGATGACTTGATGATTCATATCTCCTGGTTTCGTTACATGTTGATGCCATCTGATCTTTTAGGGCCAGACTGATCTATTCATGTTCAGGGTACTTCATGTTCATGCCCATATTTGGAGGCAGGGAGGAAACTTGCCTGAACATGGTCAGTACAGTATTAGCTAGCTAGAATGTATTGGTGATTCACATGATTGCCCTCTGTGAACAGGACATCCAAGAAGTGAAATGAATAACTTTAGTGGGGTAAGTAAATGTTCAGCCTATAATTTGCTAAATAGTTAATTTATAACTAGAACGCACACCACATGACAAAGTATGTGGTCACCTGCTCATCAAACATATTCAAAAATCATGGAGTTGGTTCCCCCCCCCTTAAAACTGCCTCAAGTCTTCCGGGAAGGCCTTGCACTAGATGTCAGAACATTGCTGTGGGGGATGTGCTTCCATTCAGCTACAACAGCTTTAGTGAGGTCGGGCACTGATTTTAGGCGATTAGGCCTGGCTCACAGTTGGCGTTCCAATTCATCCCAAAAGTATTCGATGGGGTTGAGGTCAGGGCTCTGTGCAGGACAGTCAAGTTCTTCCACACCAATCTCATCAAACCATTTCTGTATAAACCTGCACGGGGGGGATTGTCATTCTGAAACAGGAAAGGGCCTTCCCCAAACTGATGCGACAAATTGGAAGCACAGAATCGTCTACAATGTCATTGTAGCAATAGGATTTGCCTTCACTGGAACTAAGGTGCCCAAACCAAGAACAACAGCACCAGACCATTATTCCTTCTCCACCAAACTTTACAGTTGGCACTATGCATTCGGGCAGGTCGCATTATCCTGGCATCTGCCATATCCAGATACGTCAGTCGGACTGCCAGATGGTGACAAATCACTCCTGAGATCGCATTTCCACTGCTCCAATTGCGGTGAGTTTCACACCGCTCCAGTCGACTCCTGCCATTGAGCATGGTGATCTTAGGGTTGTGTGCGGCTGCTCGGCCATGCAAACCCATTTCTTAACTTCTTTGGGCTGCAAGCCCGATGTCGGGCACAATATGACAACAGCCAGGCCAAGTGCAGGGTGCGAAATTCAAAATATATTTTTTAGAAATATTTAACTTTCAGACATTAACAAGTCCAATACAGCAAATGAAAGACACAGATCTTGTGAATCCAGCCAATATTTCAGATTTTCTAAGTGTTTTACAGCAAAAACACAATATAGCGTTATATTAGCTTACCACAATAGCAAACATCACAACAGCATTGATTCAAGCCAAAAATAGCGATAACGTATAAACCACCAAAATATATTAATTTTTTCACTAACCTTCTCAGAATTCTTCAGATGACAGTCCTATAACATCATATTACACAATGCATATAGAGTTTGTTCGAAAATGTGCATATTTAGCGGCACAAATCGTGGTTATACAATGAGAAAAGTAGCAAAGAAAATGTCAGGAGAAATCTTTGGAGAGGCACCTATTCTAATCAGTAACTAATCCAAAACTTGACTAAAAAATACAGGTTGGACAGCAAATGAAAGACAAATTAGTTCTTAATGCAATCGCTGTGTTACATTTTTAAAATTAACGTTACTACAACATACAGCGTGCGTTAAAGCGAGGCTACACTGAAATGAATGGCGGCTTATGCATGTAACATTTTTCAACAGAACAACAAATTATCAGCATAAATAGTTCTTACTTTTTGATGAACTCCCATCAGAATCTTGGGAAAGGTGTCCTTTGTCCAAAAGAATCGTTGCTCGGTTGTAGAATGTCCTCTTCAACGTTGCAATTAGCAGTAAACATTAGGCATGTGGTCCAGACATCACCAACTCCCTAGAACGCAACACTAATACATATCCGAAAAATTGCAATATACTGACATAACCTCTAACACCTCCCAAACCCGGATCCGGGATCCCCCCCATCAAAAAAGCTGACTAGCATAGCCTAGCCTAAAGCCACAGGGATATCATATAATAAAATGTTTATGAAATCACAAGTCCAAGACACCAAATGAAAGATACACATCTTGTGAATAAAGCCATCATTTCTGATTTTTAAAATGTTTTACAGGGAAGACACAATATGTAAATCTATTAGCTAACCACGTTAGCAAAAGACACCACTTTTCTTACTCCACCATTTTTTTACTCCATCAGTAGCTATCACAAATTCGGCCAAATAAAGATATAAATAGCCACTAACCAAGAAACAACCTCATCAGATGACAGTCTGATAACATATTTATTGTATAGCATATGTTTTGTTAGAAAAATGTGCATATTTCAGGTATAAATCATAGTTTACCATTGCAGCCACCATCCCAACTCTCACCAAAGCGACTAGAATAACTACAGAGACCATCGTGTATTAGCTAATTACTCATCATAAAACATTTCTTAAAAATACACAGCGTGCAGCAGATGAAAGACACAGATCTTGTGAATCAAGACAATATTTCAGATTTTCTAAGTGTTTTACAGCGAAAACACAATATAGCGTTATAGTAGCTACCACAATAGCAAACATCACACCAGCATTGATTCAAGGCAAAAATAGCTATAACGTATAAACCACCAAAATATATAAATTTTTTCACTAACCTTCTCAGAATTCTTCAGATGACAGTCCTGTAACATCATATTACACAATTCATATAGAGTTTGTTCGAAAATGTGCATATTTAGCGGCACAAATCGTGCTTATACAATGAGAATAGTGTCCATAACGTCAAGCAATCTGTCCGGCGCCATCTTGGAAAGGCACCTATTCTTATCGAAAACTATTCATAAACTTGACTAAAAAAATACAAGTTGGACAGCAATTGAAAGACAAATTAGTTCTTAATGCAATCGCTGAATTACATTTTTAAAAATAACGTTACTGCGCAATACAGGGTGCGATAACGCAAGGCTACACTGCAAGAAATGGCGTCTTATGCATTTGACATTTTTCAACAGAACAATGAATTATCAGCATAAATAGTTCTTACTTTTCGATGAACTCTCATCAGAATCTTGGGATAGGTGTCCTTTGTCCAAAATAATCGTTGCTAGGTTGGAGAACGTCGTCTTCCACGTTGCAATTAGCAGTAAACATTAGCTTGAGAGAGAGAGATACCCAACTTCCTACAGCGCCAAGAAAATAAATACCCGAAAATCGCAATATACTGACATAAACCTGATATAATTCGGTTCAAAATAACAAGATTATGATGTCTTTAAAGCAAGAAGTTAACTTCTTACCACTAGGGGGGTGCCATTTCAAGCTATATCGAATAAAAACACAGCCGGAAATGTGTAAGATCTATAACCGATGTTTCCAAAAGAACGTTCCAAGGTCCTCAGTGCGTCAGAGCGAAGGGGAAAAGATCATAATCATAATCATAATCATAATCATCATAATCTTGTTATTTTGAACCGAATTATATCAGTTTATGTCAGTATATTGCGATTTTCGGGTATTTATTTTCTTGGCGCTGTAGGAAGTTGGGTATCTTTCTCTCTCAAGCTAATGTTTACTGCTAATTGCAACGTGGAAGACGACGTTCTCCAACCTAGCAACGATTCTTTTGGACAAAGGACACCTATCCCAAGATTCTGATGAGAGTTCATCGAAAAGTAAGACCTATTTATGCTGATAATTCATTGTTCTGTTGAAAAATGTCAAATGCATAAGACGCCATTTCTTGCAGTGTAGCCTTGCGTTATCGCACCCTGTATTGCGCAGTAACGTTATTTTTAAAAATGTAATTCAGCGATTGCATTAAGAACTAATTTGTCTTTCAATTGCTGTCCAACTTGTATTTTTTTAGTCAAGTTTATGAATAGTTTTCGATAAGAATAGGTGCCTTTCCAAGATGGCGCCGGACAGATTGCTTGACGTTATGGACACTATTCTCATTGTATAAGCACGATTTGTGCCGCTAAATATGCACATTTTCGAACAAACTCTATATAAATTGTGTAATATGATGTTACAGGACTGTCATCTGAAGAATTCTGAGAAGGTTAGTGAAAAAATTAATATATTTTGGTGGTTTATACGTTATAGCTATTTTTGCCTTGAATCAATGCTGGTGTGATGTTTGCTATTGTGGTAGCTACTATAACGCTATATTGTGTTTTCGCTGTAAAACACTTAGAAAATCTGAAATATTGTCTTGATTCACAAGATCTGTGTCTTTCATCTGCTGCACGCTGTGTATTTTTAAGAAATGTTTTATGATGAGTAATTAGGTAATACACGATGGTCTCTGTCGTTATTCTAGTCGCTTTGGTGAGAGTTGGGATGGTGGCTGCAATGGTAAACTATGATTTATACCTGAAATATGCACATTTTTCTAACAAAACATATGCTATACAATACATATGTTATCAGACTGTCATCTGATGAGGTTGTTTCTTGGTTAGTGGCTATTTATATCTTTATTTGGCCGAATTTGTGATAGCTACTGATGGAGTAAAAAAATGGTGGAGTAAGAAAAGTGGTGTCTTTTGCTAATGTGGTTAGCTAATAGATTTACATATTGTGTCTTCCCTGTAAAACATTTTAAAAATCAGAAATGATGGCTTTATTCACAAGATGTGTATCTTTCATTTGGTGTCTTGGACTTGTGATTTCATGAACATTTTATTATATGATATCCCTGTGGCTTTAGGCTAGGCTATGCTAGTCAGCTTTTTTGATGGGGGGGATCCCGGATCCGGGTTTGGGAGGTGTTAGAGGTTAATAGACTATCTGCATCTCAAATGGTACCTACATGTTATGTGGCTCTTGTCAAACTTAGTGCACTATATAGTTGTGCCATTTTGTGGAGTGGTTCCCTGAATAAAAGATTTTAGACTAATCTGTACCTTTTCAGTAAATGGGTAGTCTCTGACAATATCTATATGCTTCATATTCCCTATGTAGTGCATTATAGGCCCTCGTTAAAGGTAGTTCATTACATGAGGAGCCATTTGGGAAGGATACATATTCCTGTGTGCCAGGCTAATCTATTGTATGTGGTTGAAGAAATGATACCTGAGTTTTGGCAGAAGACTAGTAGCATCGTGTTGCCCATACTCGCTTCTTGGGGTCCTCAGTACTGGATTTAGAAAATGCTGCTTTGGCAGTTGGTTAAGTTTTGTACCTTACAGTGGGTTTCCTTAACCTCTCCTCTAGTTTCCACAGCCATTCCAGATTTAAAATGCTCAACTAATCTTACTCTTTCTCTCTCTCAGGAGACGATCACCATGGCGATATTCACCATCATTCTGCTTGTCAGCACGGCTTTTGCTCTGGGAGGTAAGCGTGACATACCTCACACCTACTCACCAACATTTTAAAGACATCATAATGTTGTTATTTTAAACCGAATTATATCAGTTTAAGTGTTTTACAGCGAAAACACAATATAGCATTATATTAGCTTACCACAATAGCCAAAAACACAACAGCATTGATTCAAGCCAACAGTAGCGATAACGAATAAACCAGCAAAAGATATTACGTTTTTCACTAACCTTCTCAAAATTCATCAGATGACAGTCCTATAACATCCTATTACACAATACATATATTGTTTGTTCGAAAATGTGCACATTTAGTGGCACAAATCGTGGTTATACAATGTGAATACGTAGGCAAAATGCAATAATGTCCGGAGAAATCTTGGAGAGGCACCTAATCTAATCAAATAACTATTCATAAACTTTACTAAAAAATACATGTTGGACAGCAAATTAAAGATAGCTTAGTTCTTAATGCAATCGCCGTGTTAGAATTCTAAAAATAACTTCAGTACGACATCCAGCTTACGTTATTGCGAGAGAGCGCCCAAAATCAAAGCGGAAACACAACGACACATTTTCGACAGAAATAGGAAATAACATCATAAATGGGTCCTACTTTTGCTGATCTTCCATCAGAATGTTGTACAAGTGGTCCTTTGTCCAGAACAATCGTTGTTTGGATTTAGAATGTCATTTTTCCCTCTCGAATGAGCAAGCAAAACTTGCCAAGTGGCGCGAAGCTCTCCATCATCAACAAACGCAAAAAACGGAACACGCCAAAACTCCCGAAAAAAATTCAATAATCTGATTAAACTATATTGAAAAAACATACTTTACGATGATATTGTCACATTTATCAAATAAAATCAAAGCCGGAGATATTAGGCGTCTATAACAAAAGCTTTTCAGAAGCATGACTTCCGCGTCTTCCTGAACAGAGGAAATTGGGGTCCTGTCATTCCAAGCTGTCTCTTTTGACCATAGAAAGAGCTTGAGACCCTATTTCACCTCTACCAGCCTATTGACATCTAGTGGAAGGCGTATGAAGTGCATGTATACTAATGAATTCAAGCAAACGATTAGGGAGGCCCTGGAACAGAGCCTCGAGTTCAGTTTTTTCACTTTCTGACAGGAAGTTTGCTGCAAAATGAGTTCTGTTTTACTCACAGATATAATTCAAACGGTTTTAGAAACTTGAGAGTGTTTTCTATCCAATAGTAATAATAATATGCATATTGTACGAGCAAGAATTGAGTACGAGGCCGTTTGAAATGGGCACATTTTATCCAAGCTACTCAATACTGCCCCTGCAGCCATAAGAAGTTAAATGAATTACTTTAGTGGGGTAAGTAAATTTTCAGCCTATAATTTGATAACTAGTTAATTTTATAACTAAAACACACACCACATGGCATTCGGGCAGGTAACATTCTCCTGGCATTTCTCCAAACAGATGTCAAAGTAAAGCTCTCTCTCTCTCTCACACACACACATCAAGGATGGAGTGACACAGTGCGGTGCTTAATAAAGACACACAGAGCCTGCAATGGCATTACCATTATCTCTAGGCTATGCCGAGTTCAACGAGATGCCCCGCTTGACCGTAGCTCGCTTGGTCTGAGCGCAGCGACTGTGAAAAAAAGTAGGCCCATAATGAAGCCAGGACCTAAATTTCAAGTGCTTTTGGGTGACAGTGAGAGAACCGTTAGGGTTAGAAGCACAATTGGATGTCAGGAACGTTACTGAGGTCCTCCAGATCTGTGCAAGCCTAACCTTGACCGTGTGACATTAACCCTTAACTTCTTTGGGATACCCCCCCCCTTCTCTCAATTTCCGCCTGAAGACATACCCAAATCTAACTGTCTGTAGCTCAGCCCCAGAGGCAAGGATAGGCATATTCTTGGTATCATTTGAAAGGAAACACTCTGAAATTTGTGGAAATGTGAATTGAATGTAGGAGAATATAACACAATAGATCTGGTAGAAGAAAATACAAGGAAATAAACATACGTTTTTTGTTTTTATTGTTGTTGCATCATCTTTCAACTGAACAAGAACAGGCAAACATTCAGATATGATGCTGGGGATAATTCTGATGCAGAACATAAGATGGCAACAGTATTAGAAAAAAGTTTCAAAACGATATCTTCAGGAACGAGTGAGCTACATGACATTGAGCATGTAGTCACCCAGGTGTCCCACACAAGTTGCCCAAATGTACCCAAATGGCCAAATTGGTACAGTGATACATTTTGAACTAAATGACTATATACAAAATACTAAAATGCTATTCTAACACACACCCCAACAAAAAATAATAATAATAATATAAAAATTTGAAAATTTGAAAAAAAATTAAATAACAAGGGTAACTATTTACACACATTCAAAGTATAATATACAATATTGTGAAGACCCTCAGTCCTCTACATAATATTGTTCTGCTGATGCCATGCCCAATAGCAGTCTCTTTCTGCTGTAAAGCAGAGGGTTACTGAACAGGTGGTGCAGGTGATAGGGCATTTCCTGTGACAAAGGGCACAACGACGTCTCCCCACTGTGCCCTTTTTGCCCTGAGGCACATTCATGCCTGCAGAGATGAATCTGGGCAGGTGAACAGCAGAGGTAGAGGGGCCAGAAGGTGCTGCAGTAGACTTGCTGTAGCAAGCAAGCTCCTGGATGAGCAGCTCTCGGAAGGCTAGCTGTGAGATGTGGGGCTGTCCACGGCTCTTAGCCATTTCCTTCTGGAGGATGAAGGAATTCACCACAGCAATGTCAATGAAGTGATAGAAAAATGTCTTGTAAAGGCAGTTGATAGAGGGGAGCAGTTTTCCAGTAGTCTTTCAGGGTTTTCAACTTCACAATACCCATGTAAATGACCATTGACAGGAAACAGACAGAAAAAAAGATCTGACATGGAAATGGGCTTCCATCCCTCTTTCTTGCCTGCCTGCTTCTTAGCACCATACTTGTTAGTGTTCAACACCAGGGAATCAACAACAGATGAGGTGAAAAACAGCTGGAAAAGCTGCATGGGGCTATACTTAGATGTCATATCCAGCTTTGGGCCTAATGGCCTCTTTGGTCTGAATAATGGAGGTGGAGGCGCCACATCCTCCTCCAGCACAGAGTGCCAACGACCCTCCTCCTCTCTGATTGCAGGTGTATCTCTTCCCCATCGCCGCTTCTTTGTCACACCTGGCAGGGCGGGGGTAGATGTGGAGCCGGAGACAGCAGGGGTCCGACTAAATGAACAAGCTCCCCTGGGGGATGGGCAACTTGGCAGTGGGGGCTCCCAATCAGAATCGGAGGGACTGTGAAATAAAGACAGACACACAGATTATATATTGAGTAGTGAAACAAAATCATTTTGGGGATCTGTGGTTCTATTCCATGTTTAGATCAAATAAATGTAAAATATCTCATATATACAGACACACAGATTATATATTGAGTAGTGAAACAAAATCATTTTGGGGATCTGTGGTTCTATTCCATGTTTAGATCAAATAAATGTAAAATATCTCATATATACACACACAGATTATATATTGAGTAGTGAAACAAAATCATTTTGGGGATCTGTGGTTCTATTCCATGTTTAGATCAAATAAATGTAAAATATCTCATATATACAGACACACAGATTATATATTGAGTAGTGAAACAAAATCATTTTGGTATTATTTTCAAACAACAGCATGAGAGTTACTTACCAATCGAGAATTGCGTCTTCTCCATACAAAAACATGTCCTCAAATTGGGAGTCCAAACTTGACACACAATCTGATACATCTTCTTGTAAATCTGTGTCACTTTCTCTAGCAATCTCATCAATAATTGCATGTAGATCTGTATAGCTGGACTTTGCCTTTGATTTTCCAGATTTACTCGCCATAATTATTTCAATAATATAGAGGAAAATGATCTTGACTCAATACTGCTAACGCGCAAACAACGTGGCTCCTTCGGGTAGAAATTTCAATGGCGAATGTTAGCGCAAACAACGTGGCTCCTTCGGGTAGAAATTTCAATGGCGAATGTCTGCGTAACGCGTGACTTTCGTTCAAGACCGGGTCTTCCCAGATATAACCATTAGATATTGTTGTTTACCTCGGCTCATTGGCTCTCTACCAAACTAGATTTCAAGACGATCAGTGGTCATTGGGCCAAAATACAGTCAATCAAAGAAGCACTGGTCATGTCATAGGCGCTCAATGAGGTCATTGTTTGGTGTGTTCAAATCAGTTCATTTCGGTCAATATGTCCCGTAGAAATAACCATCATGTATGGTTGTGTTACTAACAAACAGAGGATTACAATGAAACCCACCTTGACTAGATACAGGTACATCTAGTGTGAGTAATTACATCAACTGTTTCGTCGAAAGTTGAAGGAGTCGAAACTCATGACACAAGCCGTTTACAAAATGTGTCGTGTTATGCTATAAAAAAAAAAAATATCGAACAAAATGACCATTCATTGTGAAGATTGGACCTTTTGTATTGCCAAAAGAAGAAGATTTTTACAGGTAATTGATAATTTTATTGCTATTTCTGACTTTTGTGACGCTACTGTTTGGTTGGAAAATGCTAGTTATACTTGTGTGTCTGGCGCGCTGTCGTCAGATTATCGTAAGGTATGCTTTCGCCGAAAAGCATTATTGAAATCTGACACCACTGTTGGATTAAGAAGTAGATAAGCTTTTAAATGATGTTAGATACATGTATTTACAAGAACGTTTAATACTACGAATGGTGTATTTAGAATCTTTGCGCTATGCTATTTCACCGGATGTTAGCCAGATGGGACGCTAACGTCCCAGCTAGCCTAGAGAAGTTAACAGTGAAAACAGATTTTTTTCATATCACAGATTACAATGACATCTCTCCCCATAGGAATACATTGCCTGCTCCTCTAAATTCAACCTGAAGCCTATGTGGGTTATGAATTCCTTATGAACCTGTCTTTGATGAAAATCCATCAGGCCACTATGAGGTATACCTGTGTCGATTCTAAGCTTCCTGAAGAAACCGGAAGTGTTAAAATCACCCTAAAAGTGTTTTGCCATACCCAATCTGCAGTTTGAGAGAAATAGTGCATTCAACCCTGTGTAAATCAGTCAGTTCTTAACGTAAAGCCTTAAAAGTCAGGATTCTGTAAAAGCTTACCCCAATGAGGATATGTGTTTACTTTTAGCATCCTGTGCCAACCGGAAGTGCCATAATTGGGGTCAAAGGGGCTGTTTTGAAGGGTTAAAAAAGTCAGATCTTTCCAAAACTTCATATGTGTGATTGGGCAACGTTCATGAACTGTAAATCAGTCATTCATCCCATCAGATTTCCAAGAAAAACTCACACTAACACACACAGCAAGGATGGAGTGAGACAGTCGGGGGCTTAGAGACACACAGAGCCTGCAATAGTTACCTTTGTTCAAACTATCAAAGAACCATCAGACCTAGAGCTCTGAAACTTTAGAAATCTGTTATAGAGCTCAAGTCGATAGTGCACTGTGAGTTATGTGGCTCTAGAAGGTTCTCAGATCGAGAAACAGCCTCGTACATTTGCAATAACTTCAATTCACTTTGACCATTACGAAAATGACGACATTTAGAAAAGTACCAGAGTCACAAGACTAGGTGCATTGAAACCGCCTCGGCTCATAGAGACGGACCCCAACGTTTCTGTCCGATAGCTCATTCAAGGACCCCGTAGCAACGCCCGGAAAATGTGGATTTTCAGCACCAATTAAGGTCGCTGCTCGGGCTCAGCTAGGCCTACACATAATGTCAGAACTGGACCAACAGCTAGATAGTAACTAGGTGTCATATGTTTTTATTATGGTTTAAACAGAAGGCGCTGTGAATTTTGGGCCTGCTCTGAAATATGTGATAGTTGGCTTCTAAATGAGTTTGAAAAAGTGGGTGTGGTGTCAGTTTGTATCAGTTTGTTGTAAGGATGATATCTAATTGACTGATGGACGGTGACTTGCTGGCTGACTTTTGTCCATTTGCAATATGTTTAAACAGTGATGAACCATCACCAAAAAGACAGACTGAAATCAACACTGTAAATGGCATCACCATAGTCTCTAGGCCTTGCCGAGTTCAACGAGATGCCCCGCTTGACCGTAGCTCGCTCTGAGCGCAGCAACCGTGAAAAAAAGCATGCCCAAAATGCAGCCTGTCCCTAAATTTCAGGTGCTTTTGGGAGACAGCGGCGGAACCGTTAGGGTTAGAAGGACAATTCAACCACAGGAATGTTCATAAGGTCCTCCCGATCTGTGCAAGCCCAACCTTGACCGTGTGGCATTAACCCTTAACAGTGAAAACTGATTTTTTTCATCTCATAGATTACAATGACATCTCTCCCCATAGGAATACATTGCCTGCTCCTCTGAATTCAACCTGAAGCCTATGTGGGTTATGAATGCCTTATGAACCTGTCTTCGATGACAATCCATCAGGCCACTATGAGGTCTACCTGTGTCGATTCTAAGCTCCCTGGATCAACCGGAAGTGGTTAGAATCAAATTGCCATACCCAACCTGCAGTTTGAGAGAAATAGTGCATTCAACCCTGTGTAAATCAGTCAGTTCTTAATGTAAAGACTTATAACTCAGGATTCTGTAAAAGCCTACCCCAATGAGGATATGTGTTTACTTTTAGCTTCCTGTGCCATCCGGAAGTGCCATAATTGGGGTCAAAGGGGCTGTTTTGAAGGGTTAAAAAAGTCAGATATTTCCAAAACTTCATATGTGTGATTGGGCAACGTTCATGAACTGTAAATCAGTCATTCATCCCATCAGATTTCCAAGAAAAACTCACACTAACACACACACAGCAAGGATGGAGTGAGACAGTCGGGGGCTTAGAGACACACAGAGTCTGCAATAGTTACCTTTGTTCAAACTATCAAATAACCATCAGACCTAGAGCTCTGAAACTTTAGAAACCTGTTATAGAGCTCAAGTCGATAGTGCACTGTGAGTTATGTGGCTCTAGAAGGTTCTCAGATCGAGAAACAGCCTTGTACATTTGCAATAACTTCAATTCACTTTGACCATTACGAAAATGACGACGTTTAGAAAAGGACCAGAGTCACAAGACTAGGTGCATTGAAACCGCCTCGGCCCATAGAGACGGACCCCAACGTTTCTGTCCGATAGCTCATTCAAGGACCCCGTAGCAACGCCCAGAAAATGTGGATTTTCAGCACCAATTATGGTCTCTGCTTGTGCTCCAAATGACCTATCGAGCCGAAACTTGGGATTCGAGGTCGCCTCAGCTTGGCCTACACATACTGTCAGAACTGGACCCGCAGCTAGATAGTAACTAAGTGTTATATGTTTTTATAATGGTTTAAACAGAAGGCACTGTGAATTTTGGGCCTGCTCTGAAATATCTGATAGTTGGCTTCTAAATGAGTTTGACAAAGTGGGTGTGAAGTCAGTTTATATAAGTTTGGTGTAAGAATGATATCTAATTGACTGATGGATGGTGACTTGCTGGCTGCTCGAAACGTTTGACCCAAGTTAACTTCTAGTTCCTCCCAAACCCGGATCCGGGAGCACCCCCACCAGTAAAAAAGCTGACTAGCATAGCCTAGCATAGCGTCACAAGTAAATACTAGCATCTAAATATCATTAAATCACAAGTCCAAGACACCAGATGAAAGATACACTTCTTGTGAATCCAGCCACCATTTCTGATTTTTAAATATTTTTACAGGGAAGACACAATATGTAAATCTATTAGCTAACCACGTTAGCAAAAGACACAATTTTTCTTACTCCACCATATTTTCACTCCATCAGTAGCTATCACCATTTCGACCAAATAAAGATATAAATAGCCACTAACCAAGAAAAAACTTCATCAGATGACAGTCTGATAACATATTTATTGTATAGCATATGTTTTGTTAGAAAAATGTGCATATTTCAGGTATAAACCATAGTTTACAATTGCAGCCCCCATCACAACTCTCACTAAAATGACTAGAATAACTACAGAGACCATCGTGTATTACCTAATTACTCATCATAAAACATTTCTTAAAAATACACAGCGTACAGCAATTGAAAGACACAGATCTTGTGAATCAAGACAATATTTCAGATTTTCTAAGTGTTTTACAGCGAAAACACAATATATCGTTATATTAGCTTACCACAATAGCAAACCAGACAACAGCATTGATTCCAGCCAAACACAGCGATAACGTATTCACCACCAAAATAAATTAATTTTTCACTAACCTTCTCAGATTTCTTCAGATGACAGTCCTGTAACATCATATTACACAATCCATATAGGTTTTGTTCGAAAATGTGCATATTTAGCAGCACAAATCGTGGTTATACAATGTGATCAGTGGCAACAGGTCATGCATTCTGGCCGGCGCCATCTTGGAAAGGCACCTAATCTAATCAATAAATAATCGTAAACTTGACTAAAAAATACAGGTTGGACATCAAATGAAAGATGCATTAGTTATTAATGCAACCGCTGAGTTAGATTTTTTAAATTAACGTTACTAGACATACAGTGTGCGTTACAGCCAGACTAGTGCCGCAATAATGGCGGACAAATCCGTTTACATTTTTCCACATAAATACGGAATAACATCATAAATAGCTCTTACTTTTGGACGAGCTTCCATCAGAATCTTGTGCAAGTGGTCCCTTGTCCAAAAGAATCGTTGCTTGGTTGTAAAACGTCGTCTTCAACTTCGGAATTAGCAGCTAAGAATAGCTATGTGGCCACAACATGCCCAAATCCTCCAAACGCAATACTAAGGAAATTCCGAAAATAGCAATATGCTCGCATAAACTGATATAACTCGGTTTAAAATAACTTCGTTATGATGTTTCTAACACCTATATCGAATTAAATTACAGACGGATATATCTAAGGTCGATAACTGAGCGTTTCAAAATGCCATCCTGAGGTCCTGCTTTGCGCAATGACGAATGTCGAAAAGAGAGCTCCCCTCGTTCCTTGGCCTTTTATAAACTCTGAGAACTACGTAGAAACTCCATTCCACTTCTCATTGGTTACTGACATCCAGGGGAAGGCGGGTGCAGTTCATGTCGACCCATAGGATACATACAGAGCTTTAAACCTGTTTGGGCTGCAAGCCCGACACCGGTACACTTATGACAACAGCCAGCTCAAAGTGCAGGGCGCGAAATTAAAAAGATATTTTAAAAAAATATTTAACTTTCACACATTAACAAGTCCAATACAGCATATGAAAGGTACACATCTTGTGAATCCAGCCAACATGTCCGATTTTTAAAATGTTTTACAGGGAAGACAAAATATGTAAATCTATTAGCTAACCACGTCAGCAAAAGACACCACTTTTTTTACTCCACCAGTTTTTTACTCCATCAGTAGCTATCACAAATTCGACCAAATAAAGATATAAATAGCCACTAACCAAGAAACAACTTCATCAGATGACAGTCTGATAACATATTTATTGTATAGCATATGTTTTGTTAGAAAAATGTGCATATTTCAGGTATAAATCATAGTTTACATTGCAGCTACAATCAGAAATTGCACCGAAAGCAGCCATAAAACTTACAGACACCAACGTCAAATACCTAATTACTCATCATAAAACATTTCTGAAAAATACATAGTGTACAGCAATTGAAAGACAGGCATCTTGTGATTCCAGACAATATTTCCGATTTATTAAGTGTTTTACAGCGAAAACAAAATGTAGCGTTATATTAGCTTAGCACAATAGCCAGAAACAGTTGGGCGCCGACGACCAGTTCACATCTACGACAGATATATGAAATAGCATCATAAAATGTTTCTTACTTTTGCTGATCTTCCATCAATGTTGGACAAGGTGTCCTTTGTCCAGAACAGTCGTTGTTTGGATCTGGAACGGCAACTTTCCCTCTTCATTTAGCATGCGCACTTGCCAAGTGGCACGGATCTCTCCAACGTCAACAAAGTCAGAGAACGGAACACGGCAAAACTCCCGAAAAAATTTCAATAATCTGATTAAACTATATTGAAAAAACATACTTTACGGTGATATGGTCACATGTATCAAATAAAATCAGAGCCGGAGATAGTAGTCGTCCATAACGGCAGCTAAACAGAAGGCAATCCCACTGTCCACCTCGCGCTGCCAAGAGTACCGGAAATGAGGGACACGTCATACAAAGAGCTTGTATTCCAATTCAGACCAAGATAAACACGAAATTTCTTCTCTCACAGCCTCTTGACATCCAGGGGAAGGTCTATGAAGTGCACGTAGACTCTTACGTATCATGCCCATGTATAGGCAGGAAGTAGAACAGAGCATCGATTTCAGACTTTCCACTTCCTGGTCAGGAAGTTTGTGCCAAATGAGTTCTGTTTGACTCACAGATATAATTGAAACGGTTTTAGAAACTAGAGAGTGTTTTCTATCCAATAGTAATAATAATATGCATATTGTACGAGCAAGAATTGAGTACGAGGCCGTTTGAAATGGGCACCTTTTATCTGGCTACTCAATACTCCCCCTGCAGCCCAAACAGGTTAAAGCGAGACCGCGCCGAAATTAATGGCGGAATAATAGTTTAACTTTTTCGACAGAAATTACGAATTAACATCATAAATAGTTCTTACTATTTGATGAGCTTCCATCAGAATCTTGTACAAGTTGTCATTTGTCCAGAATAATCGTTGCTCGGTTGTAGAATGTCGTCTTCAACTGTGGAATTAGCAGCAAACGTTAGCCATGTGGTGCAGACGTGTCCAAATCCCCAGAACGCAGCACAAAGAAAATCCCGAAAATCGCAATATACTGATATAAACTGATATAACTCGGTTTAAAATAACTACATTATGATGTTTTTAACACGTATATCGAATAAAATCAGAGCCGGATATATCTAACGCCTATAACAACAGCTTTTCAGAACGCAATCCTGAGGTCTGTCTCGCGTCATGACGAACGTTGAATAGATTGCACCCCCGGTTCCAAGAGCTCTTGTTCGGCCTCAGATCTACCTAGACACCCCATTCCAATTCTCACTGTTTACTGACATCTAGGGGAAGGCGTATGCAGTGCATGTAGACCCATAGATTACATGCAAATTAATAAACTGACCCTGGAACAGAGCCCCCGATTTCAGATTTCTCACTTCCTGACAGGAAGTTTGCTGCAAAATGAGTTCTGTTTTACTCACAGATATAATTCAAACGGTTTTAGAAACTAGAGAGTGTTTTCTATCCAATAGTAATAATAATATGCATATTGTACGAGCAAGAATTGAGTACGAGGCAGTTTAATTTGGGAACGATTTTTTACAAAGTCGAAATGGCGCCCCCCTATTGAGAAAAGGTTTAATCCCTCCAGTTCAGCATCACCACCTCCACAGCTAGTATCTCTGTTAATCCCTCCAGTTCAGAATCACCACCTCCACTAGGTAGTATCTCTGTTAATCCCTCCAGTTCAGCATCACCTCCTCCACTAGCTAGTATCTCTGTTAATCCCTCCAGTTCAGCATCACCACCTCCACTAGACAGTAGGTCTACTAGTGAGTCAGACTCAGTGGGCGAGGGAGATGGGAAGCTGGGAAAGTGCATCCACTAACCAAGTGCTTGGAGCAGGTTCAATTTGCAGTTCAATAACAAGCAAATGTATTACCCCTGGCTTGTCATGCAAAATTCAAAGCTGGGCTGTACAACATGCAAAAAGGTAGGGAGCTGTCACGAATACTACCGAAGGTGGCTCCCCTTCCCGTTCGGGTGGCGCTCGGCGGTCGTCGTCGCCGGTCTACTAGCTGCCACCGATCCCTTTTTCCTTTTCGTTTATCTCTGTCTAATTGTTTTCACCTGTTCCTTGTTGGGGTTTTGGGAGGTGTACTATTTAGTTTCGTTTCGCCCGCTAGTGTTTGTGCGGGCTTATTGGTTGTGATTGTACGTAGGAGGTGTATCATTGATTTTGGGTTTTCGCTGTCCAGTTTATTTAACAGTGGTCTTTGGGTTGTGTTTGCGCCTGTATTTTGGCGTCACCCATTTTTGTACCTGTTCCTGTTTGACTGTGGACATTAAAGCGTTTGTTCCCTTGAAACTTCTGCTCTCTGCGCCTGACTCCACACCCATCATTCTCCTGACGTTACAGGAGCTTTGGTCTAGAAACAACCCTCGCTCTCTTCTCTCCCCTCCCCTCTCTCTCTTCTCTCCCCTCCCCTCTCTCTCTTCTCTCCCCTCCACTCTCTCTCTTCTCTCCCCTCTTCTCATCCACACATTTGTCTCATATCTTATTTTCTTGTACCACGTGTTCTTCCAGAAATACAGAAAGTCACCTTGATGACAAGGTTTGGTGAAAGAGAGGATTGACCCTCACAAAGAAAAGGTAGGCTAGCTATTCACCCTCTCCCACCTTCTCTCCTCCTCACAAATGAATGCTGCTGGTCCTACAACATATTTCTCCTCCAATACTTCAGGCTTAAGACATTGACCCATCACCTCTCCTCTTTCCCTCTCCTCTTCTCCTCTCCCCCCTCTCCTAACAACACAACCCTGGTCCTACTACATATCTCCCTTCCAGCCCTTCAGCCTTAAGACATTGACCCTTCACCTCACCTGTAATAGAATGAATAGAATGAAGACGTTGTAGAATTCGACAGTCATTCCTGTTCTATTTCAACGTTCCGTGCTGGCTGGACCGGACCGGCAGCCTTACAAGGTGTGATGTTAGGAATATCTATTTTATTGATGCATATTAGAAGCCTGGATAATACAAGTTACATTACGTTTTCTTCGATAGGTCCATTATGTAGTTTGGTGTATGACTGGACTCATTTCAGATAGAAAGTCACGTTATAGATCTGTCACTCCCATGGGAAGTGAGTCAATAAGTTGTAGATCTATTCTATGTGCACTATGGTTTCTCTAACCTTAATCTTTGACATTTTTGGTTATTGGAAATATACATTACAGTGGTTTAGATGGTACAGTGATTCTCTACATGTTACATTGATTGTTGTGTCACATCAACTGAAATCAGGAGGATATTTAAGAATCTTAGAAACCAACCAACTTCCTACAAACTTCTGTTAACATTAGCCACCGCTACCCGAGAATGATTGGGAGTGGTGGGGCAGGCTGTGCCTGTACTCCTCTCCCTGTCTTGCATTTTCAACGGTCTGAAGGGTGCTGGAAATTATTATCTTGTTAATGCAAAGACCAGGAAACTCTGGAAAAAAATACAAGTCGATTCTTTAAATTCATTGTAAAATAAGGTTACAAACAGCAACACAAGCCAGTGTAACATATGTACTCAATTACATGGGTAGCATTACAAATCACAACTTCCTATCTTTATAGTGCCCTACTTTTGACCAAAGTCATATGGGCCCTGGTCAAAAGTAGGGCACAATATCATAGGCGATAGGAAGCCATTTGGGACAGCCTTGGTGGGTCCCTAAGGGGTGTAGTGGCCCATCTCTGATACAGTGATTTGGGGTGAATAAAGCTCATTATTAGCTAACAGACAGACAGCAGGGTTGGCAGTTAATTCAAATAGAACACAGTTCATTCAAATGAATTAAAAATTCCAGAGTTAGCTGGTGACATCACAATGATGACAAGAGCGAGTAGTCGCATTTCGCTTCGCTCCACAGGTAGTATTACATTTAATTTAATTTCATTACAGTACAACGGTTTGATTTGTTTGATCTTAGCACTTTTTTCTTAGCTAGCTACATAGCCGTCTTTGTATCAAAGATAATTGTGTAGTTTAGATTATTATCGAATTATCGAATCTTCTAACGTTGTCAACACTGCTAGCTAGCCAGCTAGCCAACTTCTACCGAAACAGTACAACGGAACGATTTGATTAGTGTAGTGTTAGCTAGCTACATAGTTGTCTTTGCTGTCTTTGTATCTAAGATAATTGTGTAGTTTAGAGTAATTATCTAGCCAGTTATCGAGGTTACCTAGCCAGCTCCACTTTCAAACAAAGTCAGCTAGCCAGCTATTTTCGCCGTCCTAACGTTGTCAACACTGCTAGCTAGCCAGCTAGCCAACTTCTACCGAAACAGTACAACGGAACGATTTGATTAGTGTAGTGTTAGCTAGCTAGCTACTTAGTTGTCTTTGCTGTCCTTGTATCTAAGATAATTGTGTAGTTTAGAGTAATTATCTAGCCAGTTATCGAGGTTACCTAGCCAGTTATCGAGGCTACCTAGCCAGCAACACTTTCAAACAAAGTCAACAACGCAGCCACTGCTAGCTAGCCTACTTCACCAGTCAGCAGTACTGCATCATTTTAATCATTTTAGTCAATAAGATTTTTGCTACGTAAGCTTAACTTTCTGAACATTCGAGACGTGTAGTCCACTTGTCATTCCAATCTCCTTTGCATTAGTGTAGCCTCTTCTGTAGCCTGTCAACTATGTGTCTGTCTATCCCTGTTCTCTCCTCTCTGCACAGACCATACAAACGCTTCACACCGCGTGCCGCTGCCACCCTAACCTGGTGGTCCCAGCGCGCACGACCCACGTGGAGTTCCAGGTCTCCGGCAGCCTCTGGAACTGCCGATCTGCGGCCAACAAGGCAGAGTTCATCTCAGCCTATGCTTCCCTCCAGTCCCTCGACTTCTTGGCACTGACGGAAACATGGATTACCACAGATAACACTGCTACTCCTACTGCTCTCTCCTCGTCTGCCCACGTGTTCTCGCACACCCCGAGAGCTTCTGGTCAGCGGGGTGGTGGCACTGGGATCCTCATCTCTCCCAAGTGGACATTCTCTCTTTCTCCCCTGACCCATCTGTCTATCGCCTCCTTTGAATTCCATGCTGTCACAGTTACCAGCCCTTTCAAGCTTAACATCCTTATCATTTATCGCCCTCCAGGTTCCCTTGGAGAGTTCATCAATGAGCTTGACGCCTTGATAAGTTCCTTCCCTGAGGATGGCTCACCTCTCACAGTTCTGGGTGACTTTAACCTCCCCACGTCTACCTTTGACTCACTCCTCTCTGCCTCCCTCTTTCCACTCCTCTCCTCTTTTGACCTCACCCTCTCACCTTCCCCCCCTACTCACAAGGCAGGCAATACGCTTGACCTCATCTTTACTAGATGCTGTTCTTCCACTAATCTCATTGCAACTCCCCTCCAAGTCTCCGACCACTACCTTGTATCCTTTTCCCTCTCGCTCTCATCCAACACTTCCCACTCTGCCCCTACTCGGATGGTATCGCGCCGTCCAAACCTTCGCTCTCTCTCCCCCGCTACTCTCTCCTCTTCCATCCTATCATCTCTTCCCTCTGCTCAAACCTTCTCCAACCTATCTCCTGATTCTGCCTCCTCAACCCTCCTCTCCTCCCTTTCTGCATCCTTTGACTCTCTATGTCCCCTATCCTCCAGGCCGGCTCGGTCCTCCCCTCCTGCTCCGTGGCTCAACGACTCATTGCGAGCTCACAGAACAGGGCTCCGGGCAGCCGAGCGGAAATGGAGGAGAACTCGCCTCCCTGCGGACCTGGCATCCTTTCACTCCCTCCTCTCTACATTTTCCTCTTCTGTCTCTGCTGCTAAAGCCACTTTCTACCACTCTAAATTCCAAGCATCTGCCTCTAACCCTAGGAAGCTCTTTGCCACCTTCTCCTCCCTCCTGAATCCTCCTCCCCCTCCCCCCCCCCCCCCCCCCCCCCCCCCCCCCCCCCCCCCCCCCCCCCCCCCCCCCCCCCCCCCCCCCCCCCCCCCCTCCTCCCTCTCTGCGGATGACTTCGTCAACCATTTTGAAAAGAAGGTTGACGACATCCGATCCTCGTTTGCTAAGTCAAACGACACCGCTGGTTCTGCTCACACTGCCCTACCCTGTGCTTTGACCTCTTTCTCCCCTCTCTCCCCAGATGAAATCTCGCGTCTTGTGACGGCCGGCCACCCAACAACCTGCCCGCTTGACCCTATCCCCTCCTCTCTTCTCCAGACCATTTCCGGAGACCTTCTCCCTTACCTCACCTCGCTCATCAACTCATCCTTGACCGCTGGCTACGTCCCTTCCGTCTTCAAGAGAGCGAGAGTTGCACCCCTTCTGAAAAAACCTACACTCGATCCCTCCGATGTCAACAACTACAGACCAGTATCCCTTCTTTCTTTTCTCTCCAAAACTCTTGAACGTGCTGTCCTTGGCCAGCTCTCCTGCTATCTCTCTCAGAATGACCTTCTTGATCCAAATCAGTCAGGTTTCAAGACTAGTCATTCAACTGAGACTGCTCTTCTCTGTGTCACGGAGGCGCTCCGCACTGCTAAAGCTAACTCTCTCTCCTCTGCTCTCATCCTTCTAGACCTATCGGCTGCCTTTGATACTGTGAACCATCAGATCCTCCTCTCCACCCTCTCCGAGTTGGGCATCTCCGGCGCGGCCCACGCTTGGATTGCGTCCTACCTGACAGGTCGCTCCTACCAGGTGGCGTGGCGAGAATCTGTCTCCTCACCACGTGCTCTCACCACTGGTGTCCCCCAGGGCTCTGTTCTAGGCCCTCTCCTATTCTCGCTATACACCAAGTCACTTGGCTCTGTCATAACCTCACATGGTCTCTCCTATCATTGCTATGCAGACGACACACAATTAATCTTCTCCTTTCCCCCTTCTGATAACCAGGTGGCGAATCGCATCTCTGCATGTCTGGCAGACATATCAGTGTGGATGACGGATCACCACCTCAAGCTGAACCTCGGCAAGACGGAGCTGCTCTTCCTCCCGGGGAAGGACTGCCCGTTCCATGATCTCGCCATCACGGTTGACAACTCCATTGTGTCCTCCTCCCAGAGCGCTAAGAACCTTGGCGTGATCCTGGACAACACCCTGTTGTTCTCAACTAACATCAAGGCGGTGGCCCGTTCCTGTAGGTTCATGCTCTACAACATCCGCAGAGTACGACCCTGCCTCACACAGGAAGCGGCGCAGGTCCTAATCCAGGCACTTGTCATCTCCCGTCTGGATTACTGCAACTCGCTGTTGGCTGGGCTCCCTGCCTGTGCCATTAAACCCCTACAACTCATCCAGAACGCCGCAGCCCGTCTGGTGTTCAACCTTCCCAAGTTCTCTCACGTCACCCCGCTCCTCCGCTCTCTCCACTGGCTTCCAGTTGAAGCTCGCATCCGCTACAAGACCATGGTGCTTGCCTACGGAGCTGTGAGGGGAACGGCACCTCCGTACCTTCAGGCTCTGATCAGGCCCTACACCCAAACAAGGGCACTGCGTTCATCCACCTCTGGCCTGCTCGCCTCCCTACCTCTGAGGAAGTACAGTTCCCGCTCAGCCCAGTCAAAACTGTTCGCTGCTCTGGCACCCCAATGGTGGAACAAACTCCCTCACGACGCCAGGACAGCGGAGTCAATCACCACCTTCCGGAGACACCTGAAACCCCACCTCTTTAAGGAATACCTAGGATAGGATAAAGTAATCCTTCTAACCCCCCCCCCCCCCTTAAAAGATTTAGATGCACTATTGTAAAGTGGCTGTTCCACTGGATATCATAAGGTGAATGCACCAATTTGTAAGTCGCTCTGGATAAGAGCGTCTGCTAAATGACTTAAATGTAAATGTAAGAGGTTTTCCAGCTCATTATTTATCTCCTTCTGAAATATCATTGTGTTTCCAAGACATTGTAATGCACTTCAGACTACATCTTCATCAGCTTCAATTAGGTAGAATTAAGTATCTTCATAACCATATTGTGACCCAATATGCAGCACATGAATGTGTTACAAAAGTTGAAAACGTTCACTTTGAATTGACCCCAACCCAGTCAAACAGGTACATATCGGACAGGTCCAGCAGGTTTTGGGCTGGACAGAAAGTATGTGGAGGGTTGAAGGATGAGAGAGTGAGAAAAATAGAGGGAGGGGTCTGACTGGACAGGTCCTTAAATAGGAGTTGAGGGAGAGGTAGAACTCAACTCAAATGCAGGACAGAGAGAGAGAGAGACCCAGTGAAGACCTTTGAAGATCTCTGAAGAAGTGAAGCTACAACTGAAGACTTCAGAAGGTGAGATTTCAACATCTGTTCATCTAATACTGTACCTGTCTATGTCCCAACTGACCTCCTATTCCCTTAGTAGTGAGCTACTTTAGACAAGGGTCCATATTACCTTTGTGGCACTGAGCTATTCTCTATGTTGTTCACTGTGGGCCCTGGTCCAAAGTAGTGCACTACATAGGGGATAATAAGCCATTTAGGAAGCATCCATGTTCCTGTGTGCAAGGAGAATCTATTGTAAGTGGTTGAAGAGATGATACCTGGGATCACCAGGACCAAGTTGGGAAAATGCTGCCTTAGCAGTTGCATAAGTTTTGTAGCTTACACAGGGTTTCCTTAACCTCTCTGTCACGGATCCCTCCAGTACTGTTGCTCTTTCCGTGCACCGGTTTCGGAGGCCAACGTCACCGGCCTCTAGGAACTGAACTGTGTCATTGCCCACACCTGATCCACATATTCTCCCCTGAATAGTAATTGTATGTTTGTGCCCTTTGTTCTCATTCGATTTATTGTTCCAATGTCCGTTGGTCGTGTGAGTACCTGTGCCTTGTTTTGGCTTTCGTGCCGCTTGTATTGTGCATAGATGATTACGAGTCTCGTCCCGTGTATTTATTTGAGGTACTCTTCGCTCTTTTGAATGGGTTTCAGCCCTGTGTTTTGTATACGTGTTTGTTTGGTTATAAAAAAAAATGCATGCAGTGGGCATAATACAAGTCAAAATAAAACCCTTTGCTTTTATAATTAAAGGATTGATGCTTTATGGTTACGTGATGACATCACGTAGTCCAACAAACAATGATTAATCAGACTCATTTTCCACAACAATTTGAACCCGTTTTATTCCATTCTTGGACTTCACTGTTCTCCACTCATCTTTCTCGCTAACTGTACTCAACTTGATTTCAACTTCAAATGACACTTTTGCTACCGCCATCTCCACCAACCTCCTCACAAAAATCAAGAGGGAGGGGTCTGACTGGATGGGTCCTTAAAAAGGAGAGGAGGGAGACGTAGGACTCAATCTCAGCCAAAGGGAGCGTTAGAACTCAACTCACAGGCAGGATTTCAGAAAGGGAGATTTCAACATCTGTTCATCTAATACTGTATGTGAATGTATCCCAAATAGCCCTCTATTCCCTATGAAGTACACTACTTTTGACCAGAGCCCATAGTGAATATGTTGCCCTGGACACATGTAGTGCACTTGTTTTGAAGGATAATGCTAATTCCACAAACTCCCAATTACCCTCTGGACACGCCCCTCTCCTGCTAACTCACCACACCTGAACTCACTCTGCTAATCACCAATTCCTCTTCCATTCTTATGGTATATAAGCAGCATGTTTAACCTGGGTTTGTTCAGTGTTTGTGGTGTCCCAGTTTCTTTATTGTTCCTGTTGTTGGTTGGCTAAAGTAAGTTTCTGCTATTGTAACTTTTCTAGGGTTTTAAATTCCTGCGTTGTGACATAATATCCTGTTCATCCTAGCTTGTGTATTGTTATGGTGTCTAATACTGGACTAGCTACCTTTAATATAACTGTAAGAGAAGTGTTACAGCTTGTGAGATGAGACATGGTCCGAAATGTCCCTGCTAGCAGAATGTCTTACATCTATAATCCTGTACACTGTTCTGCTCGGTTGCCTTTTGCACTGTGTCTCAGTGAATAAAACACTATGAAATGCTGTTTTTACTTTCACCCCCCCCCCTCAAAATCAAACAGATTCATTCCATGTTGTGCTCAGCTGCCTTGCTAATCCCCCTCACAACATGGGCACCATGATGGGCCGGACAGGATGTAGAGGAAACATGGATGTGCAAAGCCAGAACAAAACATTGGCAGCCATATTTTAATTGGTATTGTAAACTAGATTTATTTTTTGCTCAGTGCTGTAAATGATGACTTATCAGAACCATCTAGTGTATTATGGATTGATCTTCAGAGGTGGGACCCATGCTGCTAGCAGGTACCTCATTGAACAACGTCTAGCAAGCTGTTGCTATGGAATGACCTTAGACCTTGCTTCATTAATTAATAGGTCTAATATTGGGCTGTGGTGTAGCTTACTGGTCAGTCGTATGTTAATGTGGTGTATTCCCTCCAGCACCACGTCTTATCACAGCCTTTCCTGATGGCCATTTCACCTTACCTACTGGTGTTACAAGCCACTAAGCCTTACCTGCCAGCCTTTTGTACTGTGCTTTTAATTTTTGTTCAATAATAAAAGAACCAGAATATAACTTTGTTCAACCATAATATCAGCATTCTGAAAGATTTGGCAATACCCAAAGCTGCAGGGCATTTCTACATTTGGGAACTAGAACTCTATTACTCCTGTCTGAGTGGTGAGAAATACCTGCCCAGAATTTCTTCTCATCCCTGCTTAGGGAATAGGTTTGTGTTTAGGAAAGCAGACATATTCCTGTTCTAATCTACTATATGTGAAGGAAGATGCCTAGTCCTTCATTAGTTGAATCTGTGATTAGTACTGGGATACATCTGACAAGTGTATTTCTGGGGTATGTGGAGAGGTCAGGGGAACACTGCACTCCCCTACATGCTGAAGTTCTCTGACTTGGTTTTGATGGCTTCACTCTTTGTTTCTCTCAGGTGACTCCATGACCATGTTGACCAGTCTTCTGCTTCTCACTGCTGCCTTTGCTCTGGGAGATGCACGTAAGAATCTACTTTTCTTGACTCGATCTGTATGTTTCTTGTAGCAGAGGTGACTGACTGATCTACAAATAATTGTAGCTGTGATTTGTACATCTTTCTCCAATAGCCTTTAAAGCCACAACTTCTCCTTACAGATTCACTTCTAGAAGAAGACTTGTGTCCTTCCGGTTGGACCAAATATGGATCAAGCTGCTTAATGTTTGTAAAGACTACAAGGAGCTGGCCTGAAGCAGAGGTATCACCCTTACATCTACTGTGAATTTGAAGGGGAAGTGTTGTTGAAATTAGCTCTTTGACATGACCTTAAAGGTGATACGTTCTTTAACGGCAACACATGACTGTAAAATACTGGACTTCCCTTTAAGATGGGAATTTTCTATACTTTTGAATATTTAATGTGGAGTTGTGCCGCCTGTATATTGGGACCCACAGGACATGGCTTAAGACGCAGATAAACTAGTATCTTTAAGAAATGTTTTAAAAGGGAGTTAGTTGTGATGGTCAATATTTGGTTGAGAGTCCAGAAGACAAATTCTCAGCTAGGCTGGTAGACTGACTAATAGATGAAATGTCTTTGTTAATTGCTTGGCTATTATTGTAGATAATATTTTTCTAAACTGACTTGCCTAGTTAAATAAATACTTTCTTCTCTAGAGGCACTGTGTGTCCCTTGGTGATCAACTGGTGTCTGTACCCAACGTTGTGAAGTACCTTGGCGCAAACCTGGCATCTGTGCACAGCTCCGAGGAGGATCACTTTCTACAGGCGTTGGTCTTGGTGAAGACTGTTGGTTTCCCTCCTACCTGGATTGGCGGCTTTTATTCTGTTAAGGTGGGACCATTAAGCACAGCGTCATATAGAGCCATTATTGCAAGTAACGCCGTTCCATCTTTCGCAAGTGAAAAGCAAACCTTGTTAAAAATGTGAGGTTTGGCATGTAGGCTACCTGTAATTTGTGAGTTGTCTGAGTTGTGTGATGTTCTAATGTGATGTTGTGTGGACCCCAGGAAGAGTAGCTGCTTTTTTTTAACAGATACTCAAATGGGTTCCTAATAAAATGTCAAGATTACCCAGGTGACAGGTAGCCTTGCCGTTAAGGCCATGGGGGCAATAAAGGCAAGGTTGGTAGTTTGAATGCCAGAGTTCACAGCCTGAAATCTGACATGCCCTTGAGCAACACCCTTAACCCTAATTGATCCTGTAAGTCATTCTAGATGAATTTACTAAATTACTTTAATGCATTTAACTGTCAACTTCAGTAGGAGGCTTTTATACACATGTAAAACAGTTGTAGTTAAGTATAAATGCGATCAAAGTAATATATTCCAGGCAGTCTGCTTGTAAACATGTGTATGGGGTTTCTAGCTTCAAGTTGTAGACTAGTTATGGTCTTTGAAATGCATTGGGATGATTGCAAATGTGAGGAGTAGGCTCCAAGTTCTTTACACAAGCATCAGTCGGTGTGTTGTGGTAGCTTAGTTTCAGGTGGTCGAAGAAAGACTATACATTAAGTTTATTCTGAAACCCCACTTCCCCCCCCCCCCCCCCCCCCCCCCAGGACAGGCAGTGGTTCTGGAGCGATGGCGCCAACTTTGATCACCAGAACTGGGCAAAAGGAAGGCCTGATGCTGGTGCCAGAGACACTTGTATTCATATCAACTTTGGAGGTACAGTAAGCTGTCATTCACTGATCCAGTCATCAAATTAAACTTATTCTTAGTTCATTTAACTATTTATTCTCATAGACTTTCCTACTGTTGTCTGTCTACAGCTGAATATTTAGGTTGTGTTTCGTCTTCAGGTCAACAGCGCTGGAACGATGAATTATGTGTAATGAGCTTGCCCTCGGTGTGCTCCCTGAGACTCCTGCCTCTTCGTCAGACTATACATTAAAAGCAGCAATGCTATTCCGTAGTTCTGCATCAATACTTCATGGTAACGTCAAATACTTTGTTGCTGTTAAATGAAGTCTCATTTACTACACAAATATTGAGGAATTGTTTGCAGCCAATAAAATGTGGACACTATTTTGTCTAATGAGTTATTGAACATGAATGATACGTTGAAGATAGTATTCTTTCTTACGGGTCCCCTGTGGGACTCAAACCCACAACCCTGATGTTGGAAGTGCCATGCTCGACTGTGTCACCAGGACATATAACTGTCGTTGTGCTTAACTTTTTGTAAATGTTTACCTGTGAAATGACGCAGTATGTTTAGGAGGTTCAAAAGACATGTTTAACCTATCATGAAGTTTGTTTCTGAAGTTCAGTTTTAAAGAACTGAGGCCATTAAGCATTATGCCTGTCCTTTGTCACTACACACTAAAAAAAGTCCACTTGTTTACAATGACGACGGCGCCATCCTATAGGAAACCGAATGATGGCTGAATGTGCTATAGCCTGGATTTGTACCAGGTACTGTAGTGATGCCTCTTGTACTGAGATGCAGTGCCTTTGACTGCTGTGCCACTCAGGCACAGGTTCCTGGAGTACCCTTTAGGGTTTCTTCAAGTTGTAACTAGGGGGAATCCCTTGTAAGTGATCCTTAAAGCAAAAATTCAGTCATGAGGTGAAATGCCAGCGGAGCTTCAAGTCCAATGTTTTATATCTGGGGTGTTGATGTTCTCTATCCGTAGCCAGAATGCTCACCTTGCACTGCAACATCGAACAGGATTCCAGTTACATTCATCAGTGGTGTAGGGAGGTTGCAGTCTGAACATTTTTATTATACAGATTAACAAAACTATCTCACGACAGATTTCATACCTCGGTGTTTGTGGTGATTGACTTTTGCTAAAAGTTCTCATACTTTGTCCATAATGTAGAGTCCTATAGGGTATTAACATTTCTAGGACACACGTTTCCCCCCCACAACATTCCGCTGAAAAGGCAGCGTGCGAAATTAAAAAATATTGTTTAGAAAATATTTTCACACCTTAACAAGTCCAATACAGCAAATGAAAGAAACATCTTGTTAATATACCCATGGTGTCTGATAAATGTACAGCGAGATCAACATTTATGCTAGATCTCCAAAACGCACACAGCCATTTTTCCCAGCCAAAGATAGTCAAAGCCGAAATAGAGAAAATGAATCACTAATCTTCATCAGATGACTCATAGGACATGTTACACAATACATTTGTTTTGTTCGATAATGTGCATATTTATATCCACAAATCTCGGTTTACATTGGCGCTATGTTCAGAAATGCCTCCAAAATATCCGGAGTAATTAGAGCCACGTCAAATAACAAATATTCAAACTTTGATGAAAGATACATGTTTTACATATAATTAAAAATACACTTGTTAATGCAACAGCTGTCAGATTTTTAAAAAACTTTAGGAAAAGCTTACCGTGCAATAATCTGAGACGGCGCTCAGAAATACACATTTCTCCGCCATGTTGGAGTCAACAAATTACATAAATATTCCCCTTGATCTTTCATCAGAATGCAGTGCCAGGAATCCTAGTTCCACAAATCGTTGATTTGTTCGATAATGTCCATTACTAGTGTCCAATTAGCTACTTTTGCTAGCACGTTTAGTTCACATGTCCAAACCCTTGCGACGGTCCAGTTGATCTCGGACGAAAACTTCAAAAAGTTATATTCCAGGTCGAATAAACTGGTCAAATTAAGTAGAGAATCAATCTTCAGGATGTTATCATATATCTCCAATAACGTTCCAACCGGAGCGTTCGTTTTTGTCTACAGAGCAATGGAACACATGGCCATATCATGACTAGTGCTTCCTTCCACGTTCTACTGACTGTTGACATCTAGTGGATGGCGTAGGAAGTGCCGTCAGATCCATATCTTACTGGGATGTGAATAGACAATGAGTTTAACATCAACCAGCCCCAGAATTTCCACTTCCTGTTTGGAATTTTGCCTGCCATATGAGTTCTGTTATAATCACAGACATAATTCAAACAGTTTTAGAAACTTCAGAGTGTTTTCTATCCAATAGTAATAATAATATGCATATATTAGCATCTGGGACAGAGTAGGAGGCAGTTCACTATGGGCACACGATTAATCCATAGTGAAAATGCTGCCCCCTATCCCTAAAAAGTTAATTGACGAGGTACGGGAGGATGAATGTGCTCTGCATAACATACCAATACCAATTGACGTACCTCGTCTGTATACCTGCGGACACAAGTCTTCTGCACGCAATACAGCTAACCTTATCCATTGAATTGTGTCCATGTTCTGTTTAAGATTGACACAGGAAAAGATGGTATCAAACAATATTTGTCATACAAGGGACAAACCTCACCTTCATCATTCCATTTTTCAGTTAAGAGCCTGCTTCTACTGTCCTTATCTAAATGTTTGTTGGGCAGGTAGGTTCCTGCAAGAACCCCCACCAGCTAAGGAGGTTTATTGATGAACCCCACCTATCTTATTCAACTGTAATCATGCACCTGCAACAAAGCTAGCTCAGATGTGCGAGTGCCTTCTGAATCCTAGTCCAAGTACGCTCTAAAATGTGAGGTTCAACTGGAGTTCTAAGGTCCGCAGTTCTTTTTAGAACCTTACGGTTCTTGGCACTGAAAATGGCCCACAAAAGGTTCTTCCAAGAACCCCATAGAAGGTGGATAGATCAAAAAATATATATCAGAAGACACTAATATGACCCACCATCAATAGACACTAATATGACCCCACCATCAATAGACACTAATATGACCCCACCATCAATACACACTAATATGACCCCACCATCAATACATGAATATGACCCCACCATCAATAGACACTAATATAACCCCACCATCAATATACAATATGACCCCACCATCAATACACTAATATGACCCCACCATCAATACACTAATATGACCCCACCATCAATACACACTAATATGACCCCACCATCAATATACAATATGACCCCACCATCAATAGACACTAATATGACCCCACCATCAATATACACTAATATGACCCCACCATCAACACACTAATATAGCCCCCACCATCAATACACTAATATGACCCCACCATCAATACACTAATATGACCCCACCATCAATACACTAATATGACCCCACCATCAATACACTAATATGACCCCACCATCAATACACTGATATGACCCCACCATCAATACACTAATATGACCCCACCATCAATACACTAATATGACCCCACCATCAATATACACTAATATGACCCCACCATCAATAGACACTAATATGACCCACCATCAATAGACACTAATATGACCCCACCATCAATAGACACTAATATGACCCCACCATCAATACACTAATATGACCCCACCATCAAAACACTAATATGACCCCACCATCAATACACTAATATGACCCCACCATCAATATACACTAATATGACCCCACCATCAATAGACACTAATATGACCCCACCATCAATAGACACTAATATGACCCCACCATCAATACACTAATATGACCCCACCATCAATATACTAATATGACCCCACCATCAAAACACTAATATGACCCCACCATCAATAGACACATATGACCCCACCATCAATACACTAATATGACCCCACCATCAATAGACACTATGACCCCACCATCAATACACTAATATGACCCCACCATCAATACACACTAATATGACCCCACCATCAATATACAATATGACCCCACCATCAATAGACACTAATATGACCCCACCATCAATATACACTAATATGACCCCACCATCAACACACTAATATAACCCCACCATCAATACACTAATATGACCCCACCATCAATACACTAATATGACCCCACCATCAATACACTAATATGACCCCACCATCAATACACTAATATGACCCCACCATCAATACACTGATATGACCCCACCATCAATATACACTAATATGACCCCACCATCAATACACTAATATGACCCCACCATCAATATACACTAATATGACCCCACCATCAATAGACACTAATATGACCCCACCATCAATAGACACTAATATGACCCCACCATCAATAGACACTAATATGACCCCACCATCAATACACTAATATGACCCCACCATCAAAACACTAATATGACCCCACCATCAATACACTAATATGACCCCACCATCAATATACACTAATATGACCCCACCATCAATAGACACTAATATGACCCCACCATCAATAGACACTAATATGACCCCACCATCAAAACACTAATATGACCCCACCATCAATAGACACTAATATGACCCCACCATCAATACACTAATATGACCCCACCATCAATAGACACTATGACCCCACCATCAATACACTAATATGACCCCACCATCAATACACTAATATGACCCCACCATCAAGAGACACTAATATGACCCCACCATCAAGAGACACTATGACCCCACCATCAATAGACACTGATATGACCCCACCATCAATACACTAATATGACCCCACCATCAATAGACACTATGACCCCACCATCAATACACTAATATGACCCCACCATCAATAGACACTATGACCCCACCATCAAGAGACACTAATATGACCCCACCATCAATACACTGATATGACCCCACCATCAATACACTAATATGACCCCACCATCAATAGACACTATGACCCCACCATCAATACACTAATATGACCCCACCATCAATAGACACTATGACCCCACCATCAAGAGACACTAATATGACCCCACCATCAATACACTGATATGACCCCACCATCAATACACTGATATGACCCCACCATCAAGAGACACTATGACCCCACCATCAAGAGACACTAATATGACCCCACCATCAATAAACACTAATATGACCCCACCATCAATAGACACTAATATGACCCCACCATCAATACACTGATATGACCCCACCATCAATACACTAATATGACCCCACCATCAATACACTGATATGACCCCACCATCAATACACTAATATGACCCCACCATCATAGACACTGATATGACCCCACCATCAATACACTAATATGACCCCACCATCAATAGACACTAATATGACCCCACCATCACTAGACACTGATATGACCCCACCATCATAGACACTAATATGACCCCACCATCATAGACACTGATATGACCCCACCATCAATACACTAATATGACCCCACATCAATAGACACTATGACCCCACCATCAATAGACACTAATATGACCCCACCATCAAGACACTAATATGACCCCACCATCAATAGACACTAATATGACCCCACCATCAATACACTAATATGACCCCACCATCAATAGAACATATGACCCCACCATCAATACACTAATAGACCCCACCATCAATACACTAATATGACCCCACCATCAATACACTAATATGACCCCACCATCAATACACTGATATGACCCCACCATCAATACAATATGACCCCACCATCAATACACTAATATGACCCCACCATCAATACACTAATATGACCCCACCATCAATACACTAATATGACCCACCATCAATAGACACTGATATGACCCCACCATCAATACACTGATATGACCCCACCATCAATACACTAATATGACCCACCATCAATACACTGATATGACCCCACCATCAATACACTGATATGACCCCACCATCAATACACTAATATGACCCCACCATCAATACACTAATATGACCCCACCATCAATACACTAATATGACCCCACCATCAGATACTAATATGACCCCACCATCAAGAGACACTATGACCCCACCATCAAGAGACACTAATATGACCCCACCATCAAAGACACTATGACCCCACCATCAAATACACTATGACCCCACCATCAAGAGACACTATGACCCCACCATCAATAGACACTATGACCCCACCATCAATACACTATGACCCCACCATCAATACACATATGACCCCACCATCAATACACTATATGACCCCACCATCAATACACTGATATGACCCCACCATCAATACACTAATATGACCCCACCATCAATACACTAATATGAACCCACCATCAAGACACTATACC
>NW_024058086.1:0-17500 GCF_016432855.1 Salvelinus namaycush
ACTAGGGCTGCATGTCAAACGTAGTGTACTATATAGGGCACTACTTCTAAACCAGGGACTAGGGCTGCATGTCAAACGTAGTGTACTATATAGGGCACTACTTCTAAACCAGGGACTAGGGCTGCATGTCAAACATAGTGTACTATATAGGGCACTACTTCTAAACCAGGGACTAGGGCTGCATGTCAAACATAGTGTACTATATAGGGCACTACTTCTAAACCAGGGACTAGGGCTGCTGGTCAAACGTAGTGTACTATATAGGGCACTACTTCTAAACCAGGGACTAGGGCTGCAGGTCAAACGTAGTGTACTATTTAGTGCACTACTTCTAAACCAGGGACTAGGGCTGCAGGTCAAACGTAGTGTACTATATAGGGCACTACTTCTAAACCAGGGACTAGGGCTGCTGGTCAAACGTAGTGTACTATATAGGGCACTACTTCTAAACCAGGGACTAGGGCTGCTGGTCAAACGTAGTGTACTATATAGGGCACTACTTCTAAACCAGGGACTAGGGCTGCTGTTCAAACATGGTGTACTATATAGGGCAGACTTTCTTAAAGTATGGGTCGTGACCCAAAGTGGGTCGTTGACATGTTAAAGGTGCGGTCGCTACATCATTAAAAAAAATATACTGTATTTGTTTAACTCAACTAATGAGCCATTCCCCTTCATGTGTTTTAGCATCAGGAAGAATGAGCCATTCCCCTTCATGTGTTTTAGCATCAGGAAGAATGAGCCATTCCCCTTCATGTGTTTTAGCATCAGGAAGAATGAGCCATTCCCCTTCATGTGTTTTAGCATCAGGAAGAATGAGCCATTCCCCTTCATGTGTTTTGCATCAGGAAGAATGAGCCATTCCCCTTCATGTGTTTTAGCATGAGGAAGAATGAGCCATTCCCCTTCATGTGTTTTAGCATCAGGAAGAATGAGCCATTCCCCTTCATGTGTTTTAGCATCAGGAATCTTGTTTTGTCTCGTTTTGCACCGTACAAAGCGTTGTCTCTTTCTTTTAATCATCCCTTGGGGAATCTCAGGGGAATTGGTTGAAGCTCTCTATATCTGAGTAACATCTAAGAAACCAACATGTAACGTTGGACTCCTCTACCAACCAAGCTTCAGACTCTGAATCAAATCAAATCAAATGCATTTATATAGCCCTTCGTACATCAGCTGATATCTCAAAGTGCTGTACAGAAACCCAGCCTAAAACCCCAAACAGCAAGCAATGCAGGTGTTGAAGCACTGTGGCTAGGAAAAACTCCCTAGAAAGGCCAAAACCTAGGAAGAAACCTAGAGAGGAACCAGGCTATGAGGGGTGGCCAGTCCTCTTCTGGCTGTGCCGGGTGGAGATTATAACAGAACATGGCCAAGATGTTCAAATGTTCATAAATGACCAGCATGGTCAAATAATAATAATCACAGTAGTTGTCGAAGAATGATTGACAGCCTAAAGTTTAATTCCTTGCATGTGTAACAGGGTTAGACACGGTCACACGGGGCCCAGGATTATTCCCTTGGTAGAGAGACAGATATGATCTATGTATTGTCATGGTGTACACTGTACATTCGTCCTTTCTTACTTCTTCAAATAGATGTTTCAAGAGAGAAATGTAAAAGCCAATGTAAGTGACTCTGGATATCTCGACCAATGGGTCATGGTAAGCTCATTACAAGGGTAACACTCTCAATGGGTGACCTGATAATCAGGTTAAAAATGGTGCTCCTCTCCTCAGTCCTCCTAGAGCACCTAGGGAGCAGGTCTTCAGTGCTGTGCACACTGATGAGGAGCAATGGAGAGACCAAGGTACATTCAGTAGGGCACGAAATGGAAGAAAAACAGTCTGAAACAAGGAGGTACAATCTGAACTCGTCCAATAAGAAACCCTTGTTTTCATTTTTTTTTTTTTTACGATTTTTGTTAACGTTTTTCCTTGGCTACGACTTGTGCCCTAATGAATACGGGCCCCTCCTGTCTAATGTTTAGAGAAGTGTTCTACCGTTTAACAACAAGACACTAGCATCCAAAGACAATAGGTATGATTGGATGCTCTGACTAAGACTGTAACAAATCACACGCTACCTTACTCATTACTGCAACGTGCAATGGTTGAATTATCTCAGACTCATTAGTGTCTGCATTGCCGTACTGTGTCTCTTCCTTATTTGTCTCCTGGTTTGGTTAGATGAATGGAGAGAATATTGTACTTTTTGGAATGTCAAACTGTGATTATGTGTAAAAGGGGGACGACCATTATCATAACAGCATAATAGCGTCCATTTAACATTCAGAGAATTGCAGCCGGACCTGATAAAATGGCCTAATGAAGGCTTTGGCAATTAGGATAATGGATTTGGCCTCCAATAATACTGTTTACATGGCTGCTTCCTCTAATGACGCTGTTATCCAGGAGACTGCAATCATTGGCTCAGCTCAATCAGACACAGGATAAATGGAGGTACACCTAGCTAAAAATAGTTTTGTTTGAGATGAGACTACATTTGATGAGTGACCACACAGATCAACCTAACTGCTGTTTTTTTTTTTTTTTTTAAATGTTAGTTATCTTACTATACACTGTGTGGTTCGAGCTCTGAATGCTGATTGGCTGAAAGCCGTGGTATGTCCAGACCGTATACCACGGGTATGACAAAACATTTATTTTTACTATTCTAATTACGTTGGTAACTAGACAGGGCAGCGTAGACCCTCTATCAAAAATAACCACGAAACAGCAGCCATTAGTAGGGAGGAGATCTTCTCAAATCTACCCTCTGGTTGTAAATGTTAAACTAGTAAACAATAGCAGTGTTGTTGGACCATTCAAAGCCTCAGCCAGACCATTACTTCTTGTAACGGCAGGTTTCCTCCTCTTCGTCTGAAGAGGAGGTGTAGCAGGGATCGGACCAAGACGCAGAGTGGTAAGTGTCCACGTTTTAACCTGTTTGGGGTGCAGCCCGACACCGGTACACTTATGACAACATCCAGCTCAAGTGCAGGGCGCAAAATTCAAAAGATATTTTTTAAAAATATTTAACTTTCACACATTAACAAGTCCAAGACACCAGATGAAAGGTGCACATCTTGTGAATCAAGCCAACATGTCCGATTTTTAAAATGTTTTACAGGGAAGACACAATATGTAAATCTATTAGCTAACCACGTTAGCAAAAGACACGACTATTCTTACTCCATCAGTTTCTTACTCCATCACTAGCTATCACAAATTCGGCCAAATAAAGAAATAAATAGCCACTAACCAAGAAAAAACTTCATCAGATGACAGTCTGATAACATATTTATTGTATAGCATATGTTTTGTTCGAAAAATTTGCATATTTCAGGTATAAATCATAGTTTACATTTCAGCTACAATCAGAAATTGCACCGAAAGCAGCCATAATATTTACAGACACCAACGTCAAATACCTAATTACTCATCATAAAACATTTCTGAAAAATACATAGTGTGCAGCAATTGAAAGACAGGCATCTTGTGATTCCAGACAATATTTCCGATTTATTAAATGTTTTACAGCGAAAACAAAATGTAGCGCTATATTAGTGTAGCCACAATAGCCAGAAACACTTGGGCGCCCACGACCAGTTCACATGCACGACAGATATATGAAATAACATCATAAATTGGGTCTTACTTTTGCTGATCTTTCATCAGAATGTTGAACAAGGTGTCCTTTGTCCAGATGAGTCGTTGTTTGGATTCAGAATGGCAACTTTCTCTCTCCATTTAGCAAGCGTGCTAGCCGGGTTGCACGGATCTCTCCATGTAAACAAATGGAAGAGAACGGAACACGGCAAAACTCCCGAAAAAAATTCAATAATCTGATGAAACTATATTGAAAAAACATACGTTACGATGATATGGTGACATGTATCAAATAAAATCTAAGACGGAGATGTTAGTCGTCCATAACGGGAGCAAAACAGAACGCATATCCATGTCCAAGTCGCGCGCTTCAGAGTACCGGAAGTGGACGGTCACGTCAAAGAAATAGCTTTTATTCCACCTCAGACCAAGATAAACACAACATTTCTTCTCTCACATCCTCTTGACACCCAGAGGAAGGCGTAAGAAGTGTACGTAGACTCCTACGTGTCATGACCATGTATAGGCAGGAAGTTGAACAGAGCATATATTTCTGACATTCCACTTCCTGGTCAGGGAAAGTGCTGCCAAATGAGTTCTGTTTCACTCAGAGAAATAATTCAAACGGTTTTAGAAACTAGAGAGTGTTTTCTATCCAATAGTAATAATAATATGCATATTGTACGAGCAAGAATTGAGTACGAGGCCGTTTGAAATGGGCATCTTTTATCTGGCTACTCAATACTTTCCCTTGCAGCCATAACAGGTTTTAATATAATCCACTGAACACGACAAAAAATACAAAATAACAAAGTAACCTAACCGAAACAGTCCCGTGTGGCACGAACACAGGAAACAAACACCCACAAACCAACAGTGAAAACAGGCAACCTAAATATGGTTCCCAATCAGAGACAATGCAAAACACCTGTCTCTGATTGAGAACCATATCAGGCCAAATGACAACCCTAAACATAGAAACACATAACATAGACTGCCCACCCCAACTCACGCCCTGACCATACTAACTAAAGACAAAACAAAGGAAAATAAAGGTCAGAACGTGACACCTGGTAACCCAGGTTGAATCTCATCTATATTTAACAGTACTTGTTCATCTCTGGTAGGCTCGTGGCCATATTTCAGCAGCTAGCCCTTCCTTCCTCTCGCTCTGCCTTGTCACAGAGCATCTGCTGGTTGAGAGAGATTGATGAGTGCTGAGGGAAGCTAACTGTGCACGCGGGCTAGGTCCCAAAATGGCCTCCCAGATCTCCCCCCTCGGGCTGGGCAGCAACAGGAACTGTTTCCTGGAACTCTGCCAGTTACAGCCACTGCATTGGTACTGCATCCGCTGGCTGGCTCCGAGGATTAAACCTGAGGAAAATAGTCTAGGAGAAGTCGAGTTTCAATATCACGCAGCAGCAGCATAATATTGTCCAAGTAGGCAGGTCAGGCAGTGGTAGACTAATGTAAAACACACTGTATGCAGTATCTGTTCCCAAAACGGATGAAGAAAAAAACAAACACACACTTCATCTGCCTAATCCATTCGAAAGTACATCTGCATGGCACATAGAAACATGGTGGGGGTTACATTGGATGTTGCTATAAAGAGAGATATATGTTTTATTGTGAATGAGACACTATTTGGATCGAGGGTATGAGACCTCCTTAGAAGAAGGGAGGGAATAAAAGGAGTGAGAGAGAGAGAAACAGGAAGAGTGAGAGAGAGAGAGAAACAGGAAGAGTGAGAGAGGGAAATAGGAAGAGTGAGAGAGGGAGAGAAACAGGAAGATATTGAGAGAGAAACAGGAAGATATTGAGAGAGAAACAGGAAGAGAGTGAGAGAAACAGGAAGAGTGAGAGAGAAACAGGAAGAGAGTGAGTGAGAGAAACAGGAAGAGTGAGAGAGAAACAGGAAGAGAGTGAGTGAGAGAGAGAGAAACAGGAAGAGAGAGAGAGAGAAACAGGAAGTGAGAGAGAGAGAGAAACAGGAAGAGTGAGAGAGAGAGAGAAACAGGAAGAGAGAGAGAGAGAGAAACAGGAAGAGTGAGGGCAAGAGAGAGAAACAGGAAGAGTGAGAGAGAGAGAGAAACAGGAAGAGTGAGAGAGAGAAACAGGAAGAGTGAGAGAGAAACACAATCCAGGAATATTAAGACACATCACAATGAGGCTTTCTGTGTCTTCTGCTGGGTTACTATTGTTAGGTGTTTAAATCAGGTCTTATCAGAGCCGTGCAGCTCCCTGGTCCATCACTGTTTTGTAAAGCAACTCTCTCTGGGCACAGCCTTTAATACATATAGATAAATCAAAATAGAATCCACCAGTGGAGGCTCCTCAGAGGAGGAAGGGGAGGATCATCCTCCTCAGTGAATTCCATAAAAATAGTGAAACATTAAAAAAGTTTAAACTATACTAAATATATTCACGTCATCAAGTAATTGATTAAAACACAATGTTTTGCAATGGCCTCAACAGCACTCTGTAGGGTAGCACCATGGTGTAGCCGGAGGATAGCTAGCTTCCGTCCTCCTCTGGGTACATTGACTTCAATACAAAACCTAGGAGGCTCATGTTTTCATGTTTATTTGAATAAACATGAAAAGGGGAACGTAAGAAGTGCACAGAATTCCAAATAGGCTACAAGTTACACATCATTTAAACACTCTAAATAGGCTACATGTTACACATCATATAAACACTCTAAATAGGCTACATGTTACACATCATTTAAACACTCTAAATAGGCTACATGTTACACATCATTTAAACACTCTAAATAGGCTACATGTTACACATCATATAAACACTCTAAATAGGTTACATTTAAACACTCTAAATAGGTTACATTTAAACACTCTAAATAGGCTACATGTTACACATCATATAAACACTCTAAATAGGTTACATTTAAACACTCTAAATAGGCTACATGTTACACATCATATAAACACTCTAAATAGGCTACATGTTACACATCATATAAACACTCTAAATAGGTTACATTTAAACACTCTAAATAGGCTACATGTTACACATCATATAAACACTCTAAATAGGTTACATTTAAACACTCTAAATAGGTTACATTTAAACACTCTAAATAGGTTACATGTTACACATCATTTAAACACTCTAAATAGGCTACATGTTACACATCATATAAACACTCTAAATAGGCTACATGTTACACATCATATAAACACTCTAAATAGGCTACATGTTACACATCATTTAAACACTCTAAATAGGTTACATGTTACACATCATATAAACACTCTAAATAGGTTACATGTTACACATCATTTAAACACTCTAAATAGGCTACATGTTACACATCATTTAAACACTCTAAATAGGCTACATGTTACACATCATTTAAACACTCTAAATAGGTTACATGTTACACATAATTTAAACACTCTAAATAGGTTACATGTTACACATAATTTAAACACTCTAAATAGGTTACATGTTACACATCATATAAACACTCTAAATAGGTTACATGTTACACATCATTTAAACACTCTAAATAGGTTACATGTTACACATCATTTAAACACTCTAAATAGGCTACATGTTACACATCATTTAAACACTCTAAATAGGCTACATGTTACACATCATTTAAACACTCTAAATAGGCTACATGTTACACATCATATAAACACTCTAAATAGGCTACATGTTACACATCATTTAAACACTCTAAATAGGCTACATGTTACACATCATTTAAACACTCTAAATAGGCTACATGTTACACATCATTTAAACACTCTAAATAGGCTACATGTTACACATCATTTAAACACTCTAAATAGGCTACATGTTACACATCATATAAACACTCTAAATAGGCTACATGTTACACATCATTTAAACACTCTAAATAGGCTACATGTTACACATCATTTAAACACTCTAAATAGGCTACATGTTACACATCATTTAAACACTCTAAATAGGCTACATGTTACACATCATTTAAACACTCTAAATAGGCTACATGTTACACATCATTTAAACACTCTAAATAGGCTACATGTTACACATCATATAAACACTCTAAATAGGCTACATGTTACACATCATTTAAACACTCTAAATAGGCTACATGTTACACATCATTTAAACACTCTAAATAGGCTACATGTTACACATCATTTAAACACTCTAAATAGGCTACATGTTACACATCATTTAAACACTCTAAATAGGCTACATGTTACACATCATATAAACACTCTAAATAGGCTACATGTAAACACTCTAAATAGGTCACATGTTACACATCATATAAACACTCTAAATAGGCTACATGTTACACATAATTTAAACACTCTAAATAGGTTACATTTAAACACTCTAAATAGGTTACATGTTACACATCATTTAAACACTCTAAATAGGTTACATTTAAACACTCTAAATAGGCTACATGTTACACATCATATAAACACTCTAAATAGGCTACATGTTACACATAATTTAAACACTCTAAATAGGCTACATGTTACACATCATTTAAACACTCTAAATAGGCTACATGTTACACATCATATAAACACTCTAAATAGGCTACATGTTACACATAATTTAAACACTCTAAATAGGCTACATGTTACACATAATTTAAACACTCTAAATAGGTTACATGTTACACATCATATAAACACTCTAAATAGGCTACATGTTACACATCATATAAACACTCTAAATAGGCTACATGTTACACATCATTTAAACACTCTAAATAGGTTACATGTTACACATCATTTAAACACTCTAAATAGGCTACATGTTACACATCATATAAACACTCTAAATAGGCTACATGTTACACATCATTTAAACACTCTAAATAGGCTACATGTTACACATCATTTAAACACTCTAAATAGGCTACATGTTACACATCATATAAACACTCTAAATAGGCTACATGTTACACATCATTTAAACACTCTAAATAGGCTACATGTTACACATCATATAAACACTCTAAATAGGCTACATGTTACACATCATTTAAACACTCTAAATAGGCTACATGTTACACATCATATAAACACTCTAAATAGGCTACATGTTACACATCATATAAACACTCTAAATAGGCTACATGTTACACATCATTTAAACACTCTAAATAGGTTACATTTAAACACTCTAAATAGGTTACATGTTACACATCATTTAAACACTCTAAATAGGTTACATGTTACACATCATTTAAACACTCTAAATAGGCTACATGTTACACATCATTTAAACACTCTAAATAGGTTACATGTTACACATCATTTAAACACTCTAAATAGGTTACATGTTACACATCATTTAAACACTCTAAATAGGCTACATGTTACACATCATTTAAACACTCTAAATAGGTTACATTTAAACACTCTAAATAGGTTACATGTTACACATCATATAAACACTCTAAATATGCTACATTTTACACATATCATTTAAACACTATAAATAGGTTACATTTAAACACTCTAAATAGGTTACATGTTACACATCATTTAAACACTCTAAATAGGTTACATGTTACACATCATTTAAACACTCTAAATAGGCTACATGTTACACATCATTTAAACACTCTAAATAGGTTACATTTAAACACTCTAAATAGGTTACATGTTACACATCATTTAAACACTCTAAATAGGCTACATGTTACACATCATATAAACACTCTAAATAAGCTACATGTTACACATCATATAAACACTCTAAATAGGCTACATGTTACACATCATTTAAACACTCTAAATAGGTTACATTTAAACACTCTAAATAGGTTACATGTTACACATCATTTAAACACTCTAAATAGGTTACATGTTACACATCATTTAAACACTCTAAATAGGCTACATGTTACACATCATATAAACACTCTAAATAGGCTACATGTTACACATCATATAAACACTCTAAATAGGCTACATGTTACACATAATTTAAACACTCTAAATAGGTTACATTTAAACACTCTAAATAGGCTACATGTTACACATCATTTAAACACTCTAAATAGGCTACATGTAAACACTCTAAATAGGTCACATGTTACACATCATATAAACACTCTAAATAGGCTACATGTTACACATAATTTAAACACTCTAAATAGGTTACATTTAAACACTCTAAATAGGTTACATGTTACACATCATTTAAACACTCTAAATAGGTTACATTTAAACACTCTAAATAGGCTACATGTTACACATCATATAAACACTCTAAATAGGCTACATGTTACACATAATTTAAACACTCTAAATAGGCTACATGTTACACATCATTTAAACACTCTAAATAGGCTACATGTTACACATCATATAAACACTCTAAATAGGCTACATGTTACACATAATTTAAACACTCTAAATAGGCTACATGTTACACATAATTTAAACACTCTAAATAGGTTACATGTTACACATCATATAAACACTCTAAATAGGCTACATGTTACACATCATATAAACACTCTAAATAGGCTACATGTTACACATCATTTAAACACTCTAAATAGGTTACATGTTACACATCATTTAAACACTCTAAATAGGCTACATGTTACACATCATATAAACACTCTAAATAGGCTACATGTTACACATCATTTAAACACTCTAAATAGGCTACATGTTACACATCATTTAAACACTCTAAATAGGCTACATGTTGCACATCATATAAACACTCTAAATAGGCTACATGTTACACATCATTTAAACACTCTAAATAGGCTACATGTTACACATCATATAAACACTCTAAATAGGCTACATGTTACACATCATTTAAACACTCTAAATAGGCTACATGTTACACATCATATAAACACTCTAAATAGGCTACATGTTACACATCATATAAACACTCTAAATAGGCTACATGTTACACATCATTTAAACACTCTAAATAGGTTACATTTAAACACTCTAAATAGGTTACATGTTACACATCATTTAAACACTCTAAATAGGTTACATGTTACACATCATTTAAACACTCTAAATAGGCTACATGTTACACATCATTTAAACACTCTAAATAGGTTACATGTTACACATAATTTAAACACTCTAAATAGGTTACATGTTACACATCATTTAAACACTCTAAATAGGCTACATGTTACACATCATTTAAACACTCTAAATAGGTTACATTTAAACACTCTAAATAGGTTACATGTTACACATCATATAAACACTCTAAATAGGCTACATGTTACACATCATTTAAACACTCTAAATAGGTTACATTTAAACACTCTAAATAGGTTACATGTTACACATCATTTAAACACTCTAAATAGGTTACATGTTACACATCATTTAAACACTCTAAATAGGCTACATGTTACACATCATTTAAACACTCTAAATAGGTTACATTTAAACACTCTAAATAGGTTACATGTTACACATCATTTAAACACTCTAAATAGGCTACATGTTACACATCATATAAACACTCTAAATAGGCTACATGTTACACATCATATAAACACTCTAAATAGGCTACATGTTACACATCATTTAAACACTCTAAATAGGTTACATTTAAACACTCTAAATAGGTTACATGTTACACATCATTTAAACACTCTAAATAGGTTACATGTTACACATCATTTAAACACTCTAAATAGGCTACATGTTACACATCATATAAACACTCTAAATAGGCTACATGTTACACATCATATAAACACTCTAAATAGGCTACATGTTACACATAATTTAAACACTCTAAATAGGTTACATTTAAACACTCTAAATAGGCTACATGTTACACATCATTTAAACACTCTAAATAGGCTACATGTAAACACTCTAAATAGGTCACATGTTACACATCATATAAACACTCTAAATAGGCTACATGTTACACATCATTTAAACACTCTAAATAGGTTACATTTAAACACTCTAAATAGGTTACATGTTACACATCATTTAAACACTCTAAATAGGCTACATGTTACACATCATATAAACACTCTAAATAGGCTACATGTTACACATAATTTAAACACTCTAAATAGGCTACATGTTACACATCATTTAAACACTCTAAATAGGCTACATGTTACACATCATATAAACACTCTAAATAGGCTACATGTTACACATAATTTAAACACTCTAAATAGGCTACATGTTACACATAATTTAAACACTCTAAATAGGTTACATGTTACACATCATATAAACACTCTAAATAGGCTACATGTTACACATCATATAAACACTCTAAATAGGCTACATGTTACACATCATATAAACACTCTAAATAGGCTACATGTTACACATCATTTAAACACTCTAAATAGGCTACATGTTACACATCATATAAACACTCTAAATAGGCTACATGTTACACATCATTTAAACACTCTAAATAGGCTACATGTTACACATAATTTAAACACTCTAAATAGGCTACATGTTACACATCATATAAACACTCTAAATAGGCTACATGTTACACATCATTTAAACACTCTAAATAGGCTACATGTTACACATCATTTAAACACTCTAAATAGGCTACATGTTACACATCATATAAACACTCTAAATAGGCTACATGTAAACACTCTAAATAGGCTACATGTTACACATAATTTAAACACTCTAAATAGGCTACATGTTACACATCATATAAACACTCTAAATAGGCTACATGTTACACATCATATAAACACTCTAAATAGGTTACATTTAAACACTCTAAATAGGTTACATTTAAACACTCTAAATAGGCTACATGTTACACATCATTTAAACACTCTAAATAGGTTACATTTAAACACTCTAAATAGGTTACATTTAAACACTCTAAATAGGCTACATGTTACACATCATTTAAACACTCTAAATAGGCTACATGTTACACATCATATAAACACTCTAAATAGGTCAGGAGCCAGACAGGGAGCCTAAGAAGGAATTAAAATGAATCATTTTAGGCTATATTATTTATATTATTTTAAGGCTATAGCCTACAAAGAAATACATTGTGAAGCATTTGCGAGTGTGCCACAATTAGACTGGTAGGGACATAAAGCGCTCAGCATTTAAACATTTCGTTGTATTAAATCATTATAGTCTATAAATTGCGTATATAGGCTCTGACTTACTTAGAATGAAATACAAATTAAATGAAAAATGACTTATTAGTGCCTTTGAATTCATTTTTAGAATTCATTTGGCCTGTCTGTGGCTTCAGGCTCATGTGATGGTACCTGGAGAGCAGGCCGTCAGCGGAGAATATCCTCTCTACACTTACTCACTGGGGATGCTAAACACCCTTTTGGTCAGCCTTTCCAGGCTGAGCAGAGAGGCAAAGTTGTTTTTTGTTTTTGTCTATAGGTAGGCCTAAAGATTTTAGGCAAAAGCTCCTTGAACGTGGGAATATGCCAGGCCTATTGGGCTAAAATCAATTATGACCTCTTGTATGGAAAATAGAATAAACACGAACGAAACGTTTAAGAGATCAGATTTTTTTTGTTTATAAATATTTTTGCTACAATGACAAACTTAGTTATCTACCCACCTCGTTCCTTTCTTTTAGCATGTGCACCCAGTCAGTACACCATCATGCTTTCAGGATGGGTGTCTAATACGATTACACAATGACGTCACTGCATGGCCTCTCTTGCTCTTGGTCCTCATCTTTGTAAGTCGCTTTGATTTAGCACCTGTGTGGTTTTTCAGTTTCTTAATGAAAATATTGAGTGAACTCTGTGACAGTAGCTAAAGCAAGGGGCTATAGCAGCACACAAGTAGACTACAGATGCATTCTGGGCCGGGGCATGCTCTGAGCTCGTGAAGTGAGCGCTATTGGAGAGAAATTGGAAGTGGCGAAAAGGCCAACGCTCCAGCCTTTGGGAATCTTGCTCCGTGCTCCAGTCAAATTAGGCACACTCCGCTCCCTCGCTGCAGCTCTGCACTGCTCTGCTCACATACTCTGGTTTGGACACAACAGACAGAAGTTGGCAGAGCAGCTGTACCGACTTCAGACGAGTCTCCTGACACTTGTGGAGGTCCTAGAAAAAAATGGAGAACATCATTGTGTTTGTGAGAGTCTCATGTTTCAATAGTTGGCCAACTAATAGTGTTGGCCAAACCGTTCGGACGCTACAGATGAGTTTGTGAAAAGACCGATTTTTGCAATGTCTCGTGGTCTGACAAACACCTCTCTAGCTCTATCACCTTTCACCGCAGATGCGGAAGTACGACATTGGCAGATGTGATGGATTGAGACGCATCCAATGAAACAAACAGATACAGTCTCTAGCTTAACCTGACTGATTTTTATGGAGATTATTTTATTATGCTAATCGTTTAAATTGACTTGAATGAGCACACCCAATATAATATAAATGAATGGGCACACCTGTTATAATTGAATTGAATGGGCACACCCGTTCTAATTGAATTGAATGGGCACACCTGTTATAATTGAATTGAATGGGCACACCCGTTCTAATTGAATTGAATGGGCACACCTATTATAATTGAATTGAATGAGCAGACCTATTATAATTGACATGAATGGGCACACCTATTATAATTTAATTGAATTGGCATACACGTTATAATTGATTGAATGGGCACACCTGTTATAATTGATTGAATGGGCACACCCATTATAATTGAATTGAATGGGCACACCTGTTATAATTGAATTGAATGGGCACACCTATTATAATTGAATTGAATGAGCAGACCTATTATAATTTATATGAATGGGCACACCCATTATAATAATTTAATTGAATTGGCATACACGTTATAATTGATTGAATGGGCACACCTGTTATAAATGATATGAATGGGCACACCCATTATAATTGACTTGAATGGACAAACCCGTTCTATGGATTCTATTTCTATAGACAGACACAGCCAGGCTACAGAGCTACAGAGTGACAGGCCACCCGGAGACTGAGGCAACCGCCATCCTTCTGTCACAACCACACATTCAGCCAATCCCAAGGCACTCCCTATCCCAACCTGTTTCCAGATCTGAAAGGGTTTGGATTAGTACAAGCAGTCCTCTACTACAGACAGAGAGACAGATCCAGCTAGGCTCCAGTACAGTGAGACTGGCTGGCCCACCCTGTGACTGAGGCAGAAACCATATTACCGTCAGTCAGTCACACTCTGTTTCCATGCTCCCGTTGTACCGAACTGCAGCCTGTACTCTCCTCCATGTTGGGGTTTCAATCTGGATCGTTAGTGCACTGCCAAGACAGTGTAGTCTCTCTGACTGACTCCTGTCATTATTATCAACATGATGAGTCTCTCTGACTGACTCCTGTAATTATTATCAACATGATGAGTCTCTCTGACTGACTCCTGTCATTATTATCAACATGATGAGTCTCTCTGACTGACTACTGTCATTATTATCAACATGATGAGTCTCTCTGACTGACTCCTGTCATTATTATCAACATGATGAGTCTCTGATTGACTCCTGTCATTATTATCAACATGACGAGTCTCTCTGACTGGCTCCTGTCATTATTATCAACATGACGAGTCTCTGACTGACTCCTGTCATTATTATCAACATGATGAGTCTCTCTGACTGACTCCTGTCATTATTATCAACATGATGAGTCTCTCTGACTGGCTCCTGTCATTATTATCAACATGATGAGTCTCTCTGACTGGCTCCTGTCATTATTATCAACATGACGAGTCTCTGACTGACTCCTGTCATTATTATCAACATGATGAGTCTCTCTGACTGACTCCTGTCATTATTATCAACATGATGAGTCTCTCTGAATTACTCCTGTCATTATTATCAACATGATGAGTCTCTCTGACTGACTCCTGTCATTATTATCAACATGATGAGTCTCTCTGACTGGCTCCTGTCATTATAATCAACATGATGAGTCTCTCTGACTGACTCCTGTAATTATTATCAACATGATGAGTCTCTCTGACTGACTCCTCTCATTATTATCAACATGATGAGTCTCTCTGACTGGCTCCTGTCATTATAATCAACATGATGAGTCTCTCTGACTGGCTCCTGTAATTATTATCAACATGATGAGTCTCTCTGACTGACTCCTGTCATTATTATCAACATGACGAGTCTCTCTGACTGGCTCCTGTCATTATTATCAACATGACGAGTCTCTCTGACTGGCTCCTGTCTTTAGCCTACATGAGTCCCCCTGGCTGGCTCTAACAGTATTGTGGCCCTAACAGTATTGTGGCTCTAACAGTATTGTGGCCCTAACAGTATTGTGGCTCTAGTAGTATTGAGGCCCTAACAGTATTGTGGCTCTAGTAGTATTGTGGCCCTAACAGTATTGTGGCCCTAACAGTATTGAGGCCCTAACAGTATTGTGGCCCTAACAGTATTGTGGCTCTAGTAGTATTGTGGCCCTAACAGTATTGTGGCCCTAACAGTATTGTGGCCCTAACAGTATTGTGGCCCTAACAGTATTGTGGCCCTAACAGTATTGTGGCTCTAGTAGTATTGTGGCCCTAACAGTATTGTGGCCCTAACAGTATTGTGGCCCTAACAGTATTGTGGCCCTAACAGTATTGTGGCTCTAGTAGTATTGTGGCCCTAACAGTATTGTGGCTCTAACAGTATTGTGGCCCTAACAGTATTGTGGCGCTAGTAGTATTGAGGCCCTAACAGTATTGTGTCCCTAACAGTATTGTGTCCCTAACAGTATTGTGGCCCTAACAGTATTGTGGCTCTAACAGTATTGTGGCCCTAACAGTATTGTGGCTCTAGTAGTATTGTGGCTCTAGTAGTATAGTGGCCCTAAAAGTATTGTGTCCCTAACAGTATTGTGTCCCTAACAGTATTGTGGCCCTAACAGTATTGTGGCTCTAACAGTATTGTGGCCCTAACAGTATTGTGGCTCTAGTAGTATTGTGGCTCTAGTAGTATAGTGGCCCTAAAAGTATTGTGTCCCTAACAGTATTGTGGCTCTAACAGTATTGTGGCCCTAACAGTATTGTGTCCCTAACAGTATTGTGGCTCTAAAAGTATTGTGTCCCTAACAGTATTGTGGCTCTAACAGTATTGTGGCCCTAAAAGTATTGTGTCCCTAACAGTATAGTGGCCCTAAAAGTATTGTGTCCCTAACAGTATTGTGGCTCTAACAGTATTGTGGCCCTAACAGTATTGATAAGGTAACCATCAACAGAATTACACTCAATATCAAAATTGTCTAGATGTTGTGTTAATGTGAATGTGATGACACTTAGTAAAGGAAACCTTCGCCCTTCTAACTTCCTCTTTTCAAATTGCTTTCAATTACTGTGAGTGATGAAGGGAGGAAGGAAACCCCCCCGGGGAGAAAAACGCCGTGATGATTATCATTAGTATTAATGTTTAATGATCAACTTAATTCTCATCCAAGCATCGCTGCCTCGGTGCAGTCAAGTTGACAAGATGAGGCTCGTGACAGTGATATGTAAATGTGGCTTAATGAGTCTATCACAGATTGTCATAATCATTTAAAATCATTTAATTAATACAAAAAATATATATATAGATTAACCTGCATAGTTAATCTATTCCTTATTATTATTATTACATATATATTATTTTAAACTGCTCTGTCAAATGAGTCAAGCCTAAGTAAATGTGACCGAACAAGAGAGAATGAATCATTTAGTGTATGAAACCAAACAAATAGACAGATGAGGTGGGAGTTGTTTTTTTCCCCGGGAAATGCGGCTGATCCGTTGCCTTGGCAGCCTGCAATTATCGTTAATTATATCCCAGGATTATTTTCCTGTTCGGAATTAGAATTGGTTTAATTTGGTTTAATTTGGATTCCGCAATCA
>NW_024058086.1:22500-62500 GCF_016432855.1 Salvelinus namaycush
CAGCAAACTTCCTGACAGGAAGTGGAAGATCTGAAATCGATGCACTGTTCTAGGGGCTGCCTATTAAAGTCCTTGATATTTATTAGTTTAGATGCACTTCATACGTCTTCCACTAGATGTCGACAAGCAGTGAGAGAAGAAATTGAGTGTGTAACTTGATCTGGGCTCGAATAATAGCTCTTGGCATGACGTGTCACCAGTTTCCTGTTTTCTGGAGAGCGCGAGAAGGGACCTGGATTTGCCTTCTGATAAGCTGTCGTTATGGACGACTAATATCTCCGGCTTTGATTTTATTTGATACATGTGACAATACCATCGTAAAGTATGTTTTTTCAATATAGTTTAATCAGATTATTGAAATTTTTTCGGGAGTTTTGCCGTGTTCCGTTCTCTGAGTTTGTTGACGATGGAGAGATTCGCGCCACTTGGCTAGTGTGCTTGCTAAATCGAGAGGGAAAAAGGCCGTTCTAAAACCAAACAACAATTGTTCCCGACAAAGGACCCCTTGTACAACATTCTGATGGAAGATCAGCAAAAGTAGGACCCATTTTATGATGCTATTTCATATATCTGTCGAACATGTTGTACTAGTCGTTTGCGCCCAGCTTTTGGGTACTCTCTCGCTATACCTAAGCTGGATGTCGTAATGAAGTTATTTTTAGAATTCTAACACGGCGATTGCATTAAGAACTAGTGTATCTATCATTTCCTATACAACATGTATTTTCTAGTAACGTTTATGAATAGTTATTTGGTCAGAATATGTGTGTCAGAAAAAGTGTCAGAAAAATATCCGGACGTTGTGGGAAAAAGATGCTACGTTAGCACAATGTATAACCACTGATTTCAGCTCTAAATATGCACATTTTCGAACAAAACATAAGTGTATGTATAACCTGATGTTATAGGACTGTCATCTGATGAAGCTTATCAAGGTTAGTCAAAAATTATATATCTTGCTGGTTTATTCGCTATCGCTAACGTGCCTATTGCTATCGCTAACGTGCCTTGATGAATGAATGCGGTAGTGTGGTAGGCTATTGTAGTAAGCTAATATAATGCTATATTGTGTTTTCGCTGTAAAACACTTAAAAAAATCGGAAATATTGGCTGGATTCACAAAATGTTTGTCTTTAATTTGCTGTACACCATCGATTTTTCAGAAATGTTTTATGATGAGTATTTAGGTATTTGACGTTGGTGTCTGTAATTATTCTGGCTGCTTTCGGTGCAATTTCTGATTGTAGCTGCAATGTAAACTATGATTTATACCTGAAATATGCACATTTTTCGAACAAAACAGATTTATTGAATAACATGTTATAAGACTGTCATCTGATGAAGTTGTTTGTTGGTTAATTTGGTTGGTTCTTGGTTAGTTAGGTTGGCTTTGTGCATGCTACCTGTGCTGTGAAAAATGTCTGTCCTTTTTTGTATTTGGTGGTGAGCTAACATAAATATACGTGCTGTTTTCGCTGTAAAACATTTTAAAAATCGGACATGTTGGCTGGATTCACAAGATGTGTACCTTTCATTTGCTGTATTGGACTTGTTAATGTGTGAAAGTTAAATATTTCTAAAAAATATATTTTGAATTTCGCGCCCTGCACTTGAAGTGGCTGTTGTCATATTGTGCCCGGCTTCGGGCTTGCAGCCCAAAGAAGTTAAAGTCACCGGCTAGGAACCCCACCTCTGGATGAGTGCTTTCCTGTTAGCGGAATACAGCTCATTTAGTGCAGTTTTAGTTCGAACCTCGCTTTGCGGTGGTATATAGACAGCTACGAAAAAAACAGATAAACTCTCTGGGTAAATAGTAAGGTCTGCAGCTTATCATAAGATACTCCACCTCAGCCGAGCAAAACTTTCAGACTTCCTTAGATATCGTGCACCAACTGTTGTTTACATAAATGCATAGGCCCCTTCCCCGTATCTTACTAGAAGCTGCTGTTCTGTCTTGCCGATAGATATAGTATAACCTACCGGCTCTATGTTCTTAATGTCGTCGTTCATGCGCAACTCGGTGAAGCATAAAATGTTACAGTTTTTAATGTCCCGTTGGTAGGATATACGTGCTTTCAGTTCTTCATTTATTTTCTAGCGACTTGTCGCCTGGTCCTCACAAGGCACCCTGATCTTTTGCCTTGAAGTCTACGTTTCCTTCTCCAGTGAATCACGGGGGATCTGGGCCTGGTCGGGTGTCCGCAGTATATCCCTCGCGTCCGACTCATTGAAGAACAACTCTTCGTCCTGTTTGAGGTGAACAATCCCAGTTCTGATGTCCAGAAGCTCTTTTCGGTAATATGTTACGGTAGCAGTAACATTATGTACAAAACAAGTTTCTGAACAACTTGAAAAAACAAACAAAATAGCATGATTGGTTAAAACTTCTCTGGGATATGTGGGACGCTACCGTCCCACTTGGCCAAAAGCCAGTAAAAATGCAGAGCGCCAAATTCAAATAAATTACTATAAAAATCCAACTTTCATGAAATCACACATGAAAGACACCAATTTAAAGCTACACTTGTTGTGAATCCAGCCAACATGTCTGATTTCAAAAAGGATTTACGGCGAAAGCACACCAAACGATTATGTTAGGTGAGTACATAGCCACAGAAAAACACAGCCATTTTTTCAGCCAAAGAGAGGAGTAACAAAAATCTGAAATAGAGATCAAATTAATCACTAACCTTTGATGATCTTCATCAGATGACACTCATAGGACTTCATGTTACACAATACATGTGTGTTTTGTTCGGTAAAGTTCATATTTATATCCAAAAATCTGAGTTTAGGCGGGACGCTACTGTCTCACTTTGCAGAGCACCATATTCCAATAAATTACTATAAAAATCTAACTTTCATTAAATCACACACGAAAGACACCAAATTAAAGCTACACTGGTTGTGAATCCAGCCAACATGTCAGAATTCAAATAGGCTTTTTGGCAAAAGCAAACGATGCTATTATCTGAGTTAGCACCATTGTAAACAAAGAGAGATAAGCATATTTCAACCCTGCAGGCGCGACACAAAACGCAGAAATAAAAATATAATTCATGCCTTACCTTTGACGAGCTTCTGTTGTTGGCACTCCAATATGTCCCATAAACATCACAAATGGTCCTTTTGTTTGATTAATTCTGTCGATATATATCCAAAATGTCCATTTATTTGGCGCGTTTGATCCAGAAAAACATCGGTTCCAACTCGTGAAACATGACTACAAAATATCTCAAAAGTTACCTGTAAACTTTGCCAAAACATTTCAAACTACTTTTGTAATACAACTTTAGGTATTTTTTTACGTAAATAATCGATACAATTGAAGACGGGATGATCTGTGTTCAATACAGGATTAAAACAATCTGTAGCTAGCTTTCTGGTCATGCGCCTCTAACAAACAGTACACAACAAGTGACCCTGATTCAAAATGGCCATACTTCTTCATCACACAAAGGAAAAACCCTCAACCATTTTCTAAAGACTGTTGACATCCAGTGGAAGTGGTAGGAACTGCAAGGAGGTCTATTAGAAATCTGTATTCCCAATGAACATCCATTGAAAAGAGAGTGACCTCAAAACAAAAAAAATTCGGAATGGTTTGTCCTCGGGGTTTCGCCTGCTAAATAAGTTCTGTTATACTCACAGACATGATTCAAACAGTTTTAGAAACTTCAGAGTGTTTTCTATCCAACTCTACTAACAATATGCATATCTTATCTTCTGGGGATGAGTAGCTGGCAGTTGAATTTGGGTATGCTTTTCATCCAAACGTGAAAATGCTGCCCCCTATCCTAGAGAAGTTTTAAGGGCCGATAAGATGGCAGTCCTACCCACCGGCGCCATATGTGAGGCTTCAAAGCTACTTGATTTCCTCAGGCACAGGGACCACACTGGCATATCAATGTAGTAGTATGTCATGGGCACTGTATTACATTGATGAAAAACACATTAGAACAGCTCTGAGATGCAGTAATTGAATATATGTCCATGATGGTCTTAATGTTGGCATTTGTGACTCGCTCTTATATTGATTCCACCAAAGCAATTTATTGATGAAAAACAGAGACAAGCTATATTGAGGCAGCACCAACCACACAGTGTCCTGGAGTCTATTTACGTTTTAGGAAGATACTGTATAAAACATTGATATGGTATAACACAGTCCTGTATAGACATTCACCTACCGTACAAGCAAGAGACCACAGAGAGAACACATTTAACACATTTTGCGATCAAAAACTAACTGCTGTTTATACAAAAAAAAACTTTAGAAAACTTCTACAAAAACAGAACGAATGGATTTCCAAGTATCAGCAACTTTTTATCAAGAAGAACAGTACTGGTGGAAGTGAGTCATATTGGGACAGAAGAAGAACAGTACTGGAGGAAGTGAGTCATATTGGGACAGAAGAAGAGCAGGACTGGAGGAAGTCAGTCATATTGGGACAGAAGAAGAGCAGGACTGGAGGAAGTGAGTCATATTGGGACAGAAGAAGAGCAGTACTGGAGGAAGTGAGTCGTATTGGGACAGAAGAAGAGCAGTACTGGAGGAAGTGAGTCATATTGGGACAGAAGAAGAGCAGTACTGGAGGAAGTGAGTCATATTGGGACAGAAGAAGAGCAGTACTGTAGGAAGTGAGTCATATTGGGACAGAAGAAGAGCAGTACTGGAGGAAGTGAGTCGTATTGGGACAGAAGAAGAGCAGTACTGGAGGAAGTAAGTCATATTGGGACAGAAGAAGAGCAGAACTGGAGGAAGTGAGTCATATTGGGACAGAAGAAGAGCAGAACTGGAGGAAGTGAGTCATATTGGGACAGAAGAAGAGCAGTACTGGAGGAAGTGAGTCATATTGGGACAGAAGAAGAGCAGTACTGGAGGAAGTAAGTCATATTGGGACAGAAGAAGAGCAGTACTGGTGGAAGTGAGTCATATTGGGACAGAAGAAGAGCAATACTGGAGGAAGTGAGTCATATTGGGACAGAAGAAGAGCAGTACTGGAGGAAGTGAGTCATACTGGGACAGAAGAAGAGCAGAACTGGAGGAAGTGAGTCATATTGGGACAGAAGAAGAGCAGTACTGGAGGAAGTGAGTCGTATTGGGACAGAAGAAGAGCAGTACTGGAGGAAGTGAGTCGTATTGGGACAGAAGAAGAGCAGTACTGGAGGAAGTGAGTCATATTGGGACAGAAGAAGAGCAGAACTGGAGGAAGTGAGTCATATTGGGACAGAAGAAGAGCAGTACTGGAGGAAGTGAGTCATATTGGGACAGAAGAAGAGCAGTACTGGAGGAAGTGAGTCGTATTGGGACAGAAGAAGAGCAGTACTGGAGGAAGTGAGTCGTATTGGGACAGAAGAAGAGCAGTACTGGAGGAAGTGAGTCATATTGGGACAGAAGAAGAGCAGAACTGGAGGAAGTGAGTCATATTGGGACAGAAGAAGAGCAGTACTGGAGGAAGTGAGTCATATTGGGACAGAAGAAGAACAGTACTGGTGGAAGTGTGTCATATTGGGACAGAAGAAGAGCAGTACTGGAGGAAGTGAGTCATATTGGGACAGAAGAAGAGCAGTACTGGAGGAAGTGAGTCATATTGGGACAGAAGAAGAGCAGGTGTGGAGGAAGTGAGTCATATTGGGACAGAAGAAGAGCAGTACTGGAGGAAGTGAGTCATATTGGGACAGAAGAAGAGTAGTACTGGAGGAAGTGAGTCATATTGGGACAGAATAAGAGCAGTACTGGAGGAAGTGAGTCATATTGGGACAGAAGAAGAGCAGAACTGGAGGAAGTGAGTCATATTGGGACAGAAGAAGAGCAGTACTGGAGGAAGTGAGTCATATTGGGACAGAAGAAGAGCAGTACTGGAGGAAGTGAGTCATATTGGGACAGAAGAAGAGCAGGACTGGAGGAAGTCAGTCATATTGGGACAGAAGAAGAGCAGTACTGGAGGAAGTGAGTCATATTGGGACAGAAGAAGAGCAGTACTGAAGGAAGTGAGTCATATTGGGACAGAAGAAGAGCAGTACTGGAGGAAGTCAGTCATATTGGGACAGAAGAAGAGCAGTACTGGAGGAAGTGAGTCATATTGGGACAGAAGAAGAGCAGTACTGGAGGAAGTGAGTCATATTGGGACAGAAGAAGATCGGTACTGGAGGAAGTGAGTCATATTGGGACAGAAGAAGAGCAGGTGTGGAGGAAGTGAGTCATATTGGGACAGAAGAAGAGCAGTACTGGAGGAAGTGAGTCATATTGGGACAGAAGAAGAGCAGTAATCTCACCCATCTCCACACCCTATTACACCCATTCCCCCACCCCATCTACCCACCCCTTCTTACCCTTCTCCCACCCCATCTCACCCATCTCACACATCTCCCTACCCCATCTCCCCCCACCCACCCCATCTCACCCATATACCCACCCTTCTCACCCATCTACCCACCCCATCTCCCCACCCATGTCTCTACCCGATCCCACCCATCTTCCAACTCCATCTCAGCCATCATCCCACCTCATCTCACCCATCTACCCACCCCATCTTCCCACCCCATCTCACCCATCATCCCACACCCATCTACTCACCCCATCTCACCCATCATCCCACCCCATCTTCCCACCCCATCTCACCCATCTACTCACCCCATCTCACCCATCTACCCACCCCATCTTCCCACCCCATCTCACCCATCTACTCACCCCATCTCACCCATCTACCCACCCCATCTTCCCACCCCATCTCACCCATCTACTCACCCCATCTCACCCATCATCCCACCCCATCTCACCCATCATCCCACCCCATCTCCCCCATCTACCCACCCCATTTCACCCATCTACCCACCCCATCTCCCCCATCTACCCACCCCATCTCACCCATCTACCCACCCCATCTCCCCCATCTACCCACCCCATCTCACCCATCTACTTACCCATCATCCCACCCCATCTCCCCCATCTACCCACCCCATCTCACCCATCTTCCCACCCCATCTCCCCCATCTACCCACCCCATCTCACCCATCTTCCCACCCCATCTCCCCCATCTCCACATCACCCTGCATCATGTTTCTGCACCTCTCTGTATGCCTTATCTACAGAGATACCAGACCAGGCAGGAGGAAAGCAGTAGGCCACAGCACAGTGCCATGCCGTGTTCCCAGTAAACCGCAGTCACTAACACACACACACACACACACACACACACACACACACACACACACACACACACACACACACACACACACACACACACACACACACACACACACACACACACACACACACACACACACACACACACCGCAGTTCTCTTTAAGTCATTACAGATAACAACATAAATGTATTTCCATGCTCTCTCTCTCACACCGTAGGGTGTAGGATTAGTTTCTGCCTCATGTCACAATGGCAGTAGGACATAGGGGTTGATCAGGACAGACCTTGATATGGGAAGAAATTATTCAGCTTGGTTTAGTCTGATAACAATACTGGGAAATCTTAAACAGTCCCCCCCAAAGGTAAAATGGTTCGTTTGGTGTCAGTCTTATAGGGAAGGGAATTGGACTGGAATGATATGTTGGGGTGGGGATCTGTCATGTAACAGTCTCATGTTTAACTGTCCCCTTTTTCTAAGTGTCCCCTTTTCCCATATAACACACGTTCTCTTTTCTCTTGTAGAGATTCTGAGAGAAACATTCAAAGTCACTGCACTTCCACAGACTTCAAGTTTTGTGTCAAAGGATTTAGAAAATGCACCAAGGGTACTTTTTTTTGTGTGTGTGTGTGACCCAAATGTCACGCTGAACCAGGTGCATAAAAAAAAAAAAAAAACATTAATTTGTGTTCAGGCTCTTATTTCTCCGTCTGCAATGTTCCCTCCCCACATAGCTAGGTTTTTACATCAGGCTTTGACATCAAGACATATAAAGCTACCTCATCCAATTCATTATGCCTTTATAAAAGGCTTTGGCAGTTTGATGAATGGGACAGTCTGGCTCGTGTATCACTTTCCCTGAGATAAAGCAAAATTATGTCATGAATTATTAAAGGCGGTTCAAATACGGTAGGTCTCCTAATCTCAGAGTCTGTCTGTACTCTATGGAGAATGCTCATTGAGATGGAAATGGAGAGAGCAACATTTTGCAATGAAAAAAAAAAAACTGTCTTCGACTTCTTCCCTTTTATTTGAAAAGGAATTTCTGATTCATGAATAATCATGTTACAAACACGCGGCATGAATATTGATGTGGGTACCGAGAGCTGTCTCCAAGTCGGTGGTGTTAAGAGCTGTCTCCAAGTCGGTGGTGGTTTAAAGAGCTGTCTCCAAGTTGGTGGTGATAAGAGCTGTCTCCAAGTTGGTGGTGATAAGAGCTGTCTCCAAGTCGGTGGTTTAAAGAGCTGTCTCCAAGTTGGTGGTTTAAAGAGCTGTCTCCAAGTTGGTGGTTTAAAGAGCTGTCTCCAAGTCGGTGGTGATAAGAGCTGTCTCCAAGTTGGTGGTGTTAAGAGCTGTCTCCAAGTCGGTGGTGGTTTAAAGAGCTGTCTCCAAGTTGGTGGTTTAAAGAGCTGTCTCCAAGTCGGTGGTTTAAAGAGCTGTCTCCAAGTCGGTGGTTTAAAGAGCTGTCTCCAAGTCGGTGGTGTTAAGAGCTGTCTCCAAGTCGGTGGTGTTAAGAGCTGTCTCCAAGTTGGTGGTGTTAAGAGCTGTCTCCAAGTCGGTGGTGTTAAGAGCTGTCTCCAAGTCGGTGGTGTTAAGAGCTGTCTCCAAGTCGGTGGTGGTTTAAAGAGCTGTCTCCAAGTTGGTGGTGATAAGAGCTGTCTCCAAGTCGGTGGTGTTAAGAGCTGTCTCCAAGTCGGTGGTGTTAAGAGCTGTCTCCAAGTCGGTGGTGTTAAGAGCTGTCTCCAAGTCGGTGGTGTTAAGAGCTGTCTCCAAGTCGGTGGTTTAAAGAGCTGTCTCCAAGTCGGTGGTGATAAGAGCTGTCTTCAAGTCGGTGGTTTAAAGAGCTGTCTCCAAGTCGGTGGTGTTAAGAGCTGTCTCCAAGTTGGTGGTGATAAGAGCTGTCTCCAAGTTGGTGGTGATAAGAGCTGTCTCCAAGTTGGTGGTGATAAGAGCTGTCTCCAAGTTGGTGGTGATAAGAGCTGTCTCCAAGTTGGTGGTGATAAGAGCTGTCTCCAAGTTGGTGGTGATAAGAGCTGTCTCCAAGTCGGTGGTGTTAAGAGCTGTCTCCAAGTCGGTGGTTTAAAGAGCTGTCTCCAAGTCGGTGGTGATAAGAGCTGTCTCCAAGTCGGTGGTGATAAGAGCTGTCTCCAAGTCGGTGGTGTTAAGAGCTGTCTCCAAGTTGGTGGTGTTAAGAGCTGTCTCCAAGTTGGTGGTTTAAAGAGCTGTCTCCAAGTTGGTGGTGATAAGAGCTGTCTCCAAGTTGGTGGTTTAAAGAGCTGTCTCCAAGTCGGTGGTGATAAGAGCTGTCTCCAAGTCGGTGGTGTTAAGAGCTGTCTCCAAGTTGGTGGTGTTAAGAGCTGTCTCCAAGTCGGTGGTGATAAGAGCTGTCTCCAAGTTGGTGGTGTTAAGAGCTGTCTCCAAGTCGGTGGTGATAAGAGCTGTCTCCAAGTTGGTGGTTTAAAGAGCTGTCTCCAAGTCGGTGGTTTAAAGAGCTGTCTCCAAGTTGGTGGTGATAAGCGCTGTCTCCAAGTTGGTGGTGTTAAGAGCTGTCTCCAAGTTGGTGGTGATAAGAGCTGTCTCCAAGTTGGTGGTGATAAGAGCTGTCTCCAAGTTGGTGGTGATAAGAGCTGTCTCCAAGTTGGTGGTGATAAGAGCTGTCTCCAAGTTGGTGGTGATAAGAGCTGTCTCCAAGTTGGTGGTGATAAGAGCTGTCTCCAAGTTGGTGGTGATAAGAGCTGTCTCCAAGTTGGTGGTGATAAGAGCTGTCTCCAAGTTGGTGGTGATAAGAGCTGTCTCCAAGTTGGTGGTGATAAGAGCTGTCTCCAAGTTGGTGGTGATAAGAGCTGTCTCCAAGTTGGTGGTGATAAGAGCTGTCTCCAAGTTGGTGGTGATAAGAGCTGTCTCCAAGTCGGTGGTTTAAAGAGCTGTCTCCAAGTTGGTGGTGATAAGAGCTGTCTCCAAGTCGGTGGTGTTAAGAGCTGTCTCCAAGTCGGTGGTGTTAAGAGCTGTCTCCAAGTTGGTGGTGTTAAGAGCTGTCTCCAAGTTGGTGGTTTAAAGAGCTGTCTCCAAGTTGGTGGTTTAAAGAGCTGTCTCCAAGTTGGTGGTGATAAGAGCTGTCTCCAAGTTGGTGGTTTAAAGAGCTGTCTCCAAGTCGGTGGTGATAAGAGCTGTCTCCAAGTCGGTGGTGTTAAGAGCTGTCTCCAAGTTGGTGGTGTTAAGAGCTGTCTCCAAGTCGGTGGTGATAAGAGCTGTCTCCAAGTTGGTGGTGTTAAGAGCTGTCTCCAAGTCGGTGGTGATAAGAGCTGTCTCCAAGTCGGTGGTGATAAGAGCTGTCTCCAAGTCGGTGGTTTAAAGAGCTGTCTCCAAGTCGGTGGTTTAAAGAGCTGTCTCCAAGTTGGTGGTGATAAGAGCTGTCTCCAAGTTGGTGGTTTAAAGAGCTGTCTCCAAGTCGGTGGTGATAAGAGCTGTCTCCAAGTCGGTGGTGATAAGAGCTGTCTCCAAGTCGGTGGTGATAAGAGCTGTCTCCAAGTCGGTGGTGTTAAGAGCTGTCTCCAAGTTGGTGGTGTTAAGAGCTGTCTCCAAGTCGGTGGTTTAAAGAGCTGTCTCCAAGTTGGTGGTTTAAAGAGCTGTCTCCAAGTCGGTGGTTTAAAGAGCTGTCTCCAAGTTGGTGGTGATAAGAGCTGTCTCCAAGTTGGTGGTGTTAAGAGCTGTCTCCAAGTTGGTGGTGATAAGAGCTGTCTCCAAGTTGGTGGTGATAAGAGCTGTCTCCAAGTTGGTGGTGATAAGAGCTGTCTCCAAGTTGGTGGTGATAAGAGCTGTCTCCAAGTTGGTGGTGATAAGAGCTGTCTCCAAGTTGGTGGTGATAAGAGCTGTCTCCAAGTTGGTGGTGATAAGAGCTGTCTCCAAGTCGGTGGTGATAAGAGCTGTCTCCAAGTCGGTGGTGATAAGAGCTGTCTCCAAGTCGGTGGTGTTAAGAGCTGTCTCCAAGTCGGTGGTGTTAAGAGCTGTCTCCAAGTCGGTGGTTTAAAGAGCTGTCTCCAAGTCGGTGGTTTAAAGAGCTGTCTCCAAGTCGGTGGTTTAAAGAGCTGTCTCCAAGTTGGTGGTGTTAAGAGCTGTCTCCAAGTTGGTGGTGTTAAGAGCTGTCTCCAAGTTGGTGGTGATAAGAGCTGTCTCCAAGTTGGTGGTGATAAGAGCTGTCTCCAAGTTGGTGGTGATAAGAGCTGTCTCCAAGTTGGTGGTGATAAGAGCTGTCTCCAAGTTGGTGGTGATAAGAGCTGTCTCCAAGTTGGTAGTGATAAGAGCTGTCTCCAAGTTGGTGGTGATAAGAGCTGTCTCCAAGTTGGTGGTGATAAGAGCTGTCTCCAAGTTGGTGGTGATAAGAGCTGTCTCCAAGTTGGTGGTGATAAGAGCTGTCTCCAAGTCGGTGGTGATAAGAGCTGTCTCCAAGTTGGTGGTGATAAGAGCTGTCTCCAAGTTGGTGGTGATAAGAGCTGTCTCCAAGTTGGTGGTGATAAGAGCTGTCTCCAAGTTGGTGGTGATAAGAGCTGTCTCCAAGTTGGTGGTGATAAGAGCTGTCTCCAAGTTGGTAGTGATAAGAGCTGTCTCCAAGTTGGTGGTGATAAGAGCTGTCTCCAAGTTGGTGGTGATAAGAGCTGTCTCCAAGTTGGTGGTGATAAGAGCTGTCTCCAAGTTGGTGGTGATAAGAGCTGTCTCCAAGTTGGTGGTGATAAGAGCTGTCTCCAAGTTGGTGGTGATAAGAGCTGTCTCCAAGTCGGTGGTTTAAAGAGCTGTCTCCAAGTTGGTGGTGATAAGAGCTGTCTCCAAGTTGGTGGTTTAAAGAGCTGTCTCCAAGTCGGTGGTGATAAGAGCTGTCTCCAAGTCGGTGGTGATAAGAGCTGTCTCCAAGTCGGTGGTGTTAAGAGCTGTCTCCAAGTCGGTGGTGATAAGAGCTGTCTCCAAGTCGGTGGTGATAAGAGCTGTCTCCAAGTTGGTGGTGATAAGAGCTGTCTCCAAGTTGGTGGTGTTAAGAGCTGTCTCCAAGTGGGTGGTGTTAAGAGCTGTCTCCAAGTCGGTGGTGTTAAGAGCTGTCTCCAAGTCGGTGGTGTTAAGAGCTGTCTCCAAGTCGGTGGTGATAAGAGCTGTCTCCAAGTCGGTGGTGATAAGAGCTGTCTCCAAGTCGGTGGTGTTAAGAGCTGTCTCCAAGTCGGTGGTGTTAAGAGCTGTCTCCAAGTTGGTGGTGTTAAGAGCTGTCTCCAAGTCGGTGGTGTTAAGAGCTGTCTCCAAGTCGGTGGTTTAAAGAGCTGTCTCCAAGTCGGTGGTTTAAAGAGCTGTCTCCAAGTCGGTGGTGTTAAGAGCTGTCTCCAAGTTGGTGGTGATAAGAGCTGTCTCCAAGTTGGTGGTGATAAGAGCTGTCTCCAAGTTGGTGGTGTTAAGAGCTGTCTCCAAGTCGGTGGTGTTAAGAGCTGTCTCCAAGTTGGTGGTGATAAGAGCTGTCTCCAAGTTGGTGGTGATAAGAGCTGTCTCCAAGTTGGTGGTGATAAGAGCTGTCTCCAAGTTGGTGGTGATAAGAGCTGTCTCCAAGTCGGTGGTTTAAAGAGCTGTCTCCAAGTTGGTGGTGATAAGAGCTGTCTCCAAGTTGGTGGTGTTAAGAGCTGTCTCCAAGTCGGTGGTGTTAAGAGCTGTCTCCAAGTTGGTGGTGATAAGAGCTGTCTCCAAGTTGGTGGTGATAAGAGCTGTCTCCAAGTTGGTGGTGATAAGAGCTGTCTCCAAGTTGGTGGTGATAAGAGCTGTCTCCAAGTCGGTGGTTTAAAGAGCTGTCTCCAAGTTGGTGGTGATAAGAGCTGTCTCCAAGTTGGTGGTGATAAGAGCTGTCTCCAAGTTGGTAGTGATAAGAGCTGTCTCCAAGTTGGTGGTGATAAGAGCTGTCTCCAAGTCGGTGGTGATAAGAGCTGTCTCCAAGTTGGTGGTTTAAAGAGCTGTCTCCAAGTTGGTGGTGATAAGAGCTGTCTCCAAGTTGGTGGTGATAAGAGCTGTCTCCAAGTTGGTGGTGATAAGAGCTGTCTCCAAGTTGGTGGTGATAAGAGCTGTCTCCAAGTTGGTGGTGATAAGAGCTGTCTCCAAGTTGGTGGTGATAAGAGCTGTCTCCAAGTTGGTGGTGATAAGAGCTGTCTCCAAGTCGGTGGTTTAAAGAGCTGTCTCCAAGTTGGTGGTGATAAGAGCTGTCTCCAAGTTGGTGGTTTAAAGAGCTGTCTCCAAGTCGGTGGTGATAAGAGCTGTCTCCAAGTTGGTGGTGATAAGAGCTGTCTCCAAGTTGGTGGTGATAAGAGCTGTCTCCAAGTTGGTGGTGATAAGAGCTGTCTCCAAGTTGGTGGTGATAAGAGCTGTCTCCAAGTTGGTGGTGATAAGAGCTGTCTCCAAGTTGGTGGTGTTAAGAGCTGTCTCCAAGTTGGTGGTGTTAAGAGCTGTCTCCAAGTCGGTGGTGATAAGAGCTGTCTCCAAGTTGGTGGTGTTAAGAGCTGTCTCCAAGTCGGTGGTGATAAGAGCTGTCTCCAAGTTGGTGGTTTAAAGAGCTGTCTCCAAGTCGGTGGTGATAAGAGCTGTCTCCAAGTTGGTGGTGATAAGAGCTGTCTCCAAGTTGGTGGTTTAAAGAGCTGTCTCCAAGTCGGTGGTGATAAGAGCTGTCTCCAAGTCGGTGGTGATAAGAGCTGTCTCCAAGTCGGTGGTGATAAGAGCTGTCTCCAAGTCGGTGGTGTTAAGAGCTGTCTCCAAGTTGGTGGTGTTAAGAGCTGTCTCCAAGTCGGTGGTTTAAAGAGCTGTCTCCAAGTCGGTGGTGATAAGAGCTGTCTCCAAGTTGGTGGTGATAAGAGCTGTCTCCAAGTTGGTGGTGATAAGAGCTGTCTCCAAGTTGGTGGTGATAAGAGCTGTCTCCAAGTCGGTGGTTTAAAGAGCTGTCTCCAAGTTGGTGGTGATAAGAGCTGTCTCCAAGTTGGTGGTGATAAGAGCTGTCTCCAAGTTGGTAGTGATAAGAGCTGTCTCCAAGTTGGTGGTGATAAGAGCTGTCTCCAAGTTGGTGGTGATAAGAGCTGTCTCCAAGTCGGTGGTTTAAAGAGCTGTCTCCAAGTTGGTGGTGATAAGAGCTGTCTCCAAGTTGGTGGTTTAAAGAGCTGTCTCCAAGTTGGTGGTTTAAAGAGCTGTCTCCAAGTCGGTGGTGATAAGAGCTGTCTCCAAGTCGGTGGTGATAAGAGCTGTCTCCAAGTCGGTGGTGTTAAGAGCTGTCTCCAAGTCGGTGGTGATAAGAGCTGTCTCCAAGTTGGTGGTGATAAGAGCTGTCTCCAAGTTGGTGGTGATAAGAGCTGTCTCCAAGTTGGTGGTGTTAAGAGCTGTCTCCAAGTTGGTGGTGTTAAGGGCTGTCTCCAAGTTGGTGGTGTTAAGGGCTGTCTCCAAGTGGGTGGTGTTAAGAGCTGTCTCCAAGTCGGTGGTGTTAAGAGCTGTCTCCAAGTTGGTGGTGTTAAGAGCTGTCTCCAAGTTGGTGGTGTTAAGAGCTGTCTCCAAGTCGGTGGTGTTAAGAGCTGTCTCCAAATCGGTGGTGATAAGAGCTGTCTCCAAGTTGGTGGTGTTAAGAGCTGTCTCCAAGTTGGTGGTTTAAAGAGCTGTCTCCAAGTCGGTGGTGTTAAGAGCTGTCTCCAAGTTGGTGGTGTTAAGAGCTGTCTCCAAGTTGGTGGTGATAAGAGCTGTCTCCAAGTTGGTGGTGTTAAGAGCTGTCTCCAAGTTGGTGGTGATAAGAGCTGTCTCCAAGTCGGTGGTTTAAAGAGCTGTCTCCAAGTTGGTGGTGTTAAGAGCTGTCTCCAAGTTGGTGGTTTAAAGAGCTGTCTCCAAGTTGGTGGTGTTAAGAGCTGTCTCCAAGTCGGTGGTGTTAAGAGCTGTCTCCAAGTTGGTGGTGTTAAGAGCTGTCTCCAAGTTGGTGGTGATAAGAGCTGTCTCCAAGTTGGTGGTGATAAGAGCTGTCTCCAAGTTGGTGGTGTTAAGAGCTGTCTCCAAGTTGGTGGTGATAAGAGCTGTCTCCAAGTTGGTGGTGTTAACTTCTTCTGGCTGCAAGCCCTAAGTCGGGATCAATATGACAACAGCCACTTCAAGTGCAGGGCGCGAAATTCAAAATATATTTTTTAGAAATATTTAACTTTCACACATTAACAAGTCCAATACAGCAAATGAAAGGTACACATCTTGTGAATCCAGCCAACATGTCCGATTTTTAAAATGTTTTACAGCGAAAACAGCACGTATATTTATGTTAGCTCACCACCAAATACAAAAAAGGACAGACATTTTTCACAGCACAGGTAGCATGCACAAAGCCAACCTAACTAACAAAGAACCAACCAAACTAACCAACAAACAACTTCATCAGATGACAGTCTTATAACATGTTATTCAATAAATCTATGTTTTGTTCGAAAAATGTGCATATTTCAGGTATAAATCATAGTTTACATTGCAGCTACAATCAGAAATTGCACCGAAAGCAGACAGAATAATTACAGACACCAACGCCAAATACCTAAATACTCATCATAAAACATTTCTGAAAAATACATAGTGTACAGCAAATGAAAGACATGCATCTTGTGATTCCAGCCAATATTTCCGATTTATTAAGTGTTTTACAGCGAAAACACAATATAGCGTTATATTAGCTTACCACAATAGCCAGAAACACAAGCCATTTCCCAGTAGCAAAAGTTAGCGATCGTAACAAACCAGTAAAAGATATATCATTTTTGACTAACCTTGATATTCTTCATCAGATGACAGTCCTATAACATCAGGTTATACATACACTTATGTTTTGTTCGAAAATGTGCATATTTAGAGCTGAAATCAGTGGTTATACATTGTGCTAAGGTAGCATATTTTTCCCACAACGTCCGGATATTTTTCTGACACTTTTTCTGACACACATATTCTGACCAAATAACTATTCATAAACATAACTAAAAAATACATGTTGTATAGGAAATGATAGATCCACTAGTTAATGCAATCGCCGTGTTAGAATTCTAAAAATAACTTCATTACGACATACAGCTTCGGTATAGCTAGAGTACCCAAAAGCTGGGCGCCGACGACTAGTTCACATGTACGACAGATATATGAAATAGCATCATAAAATGTTTCCTACTTTTGCTGATCTTCCATCAGAATGTTGTACAAGGGGTCCTTTGTCAAGAACAATCGTTGTTTGGATTTAGAACGGCCTCTTTCCCTCTCGATTTACCAAGCACACTTGCCAAGTGGCACGAATCTCTCCATGTCAACAAACGGAAGAGAACGGAACACGGCAAAACTCCCGAAAACATTTCAATAATCTGATTAAACTATATTGAAAAAACATACTTTACGATGATATGGTCACATGTATCAAATAAAATCAAAGCCGGAGATAGTAGTCACCTATAACGAAAGCTTTTCATAAGGCAAATCCAGGTCCCTCCTCACGCCTTCCTGAAAACAGGAAATGGGTGACACGTCATTCCAAGAGCTGTTATTCCACTTCAGACCAAGATAAACCCCCCATTTCTTCTCTCACCGCCTCTTGACATCCAGGGGAAGGTGTATGACGTGCATGTATACTAATACGTATCATGCCCATTTATAGGCAGGACCTAGAAGAGAGCATAGTTTTCAGACTTTCCACTTCCTGGTCAGGAAGTTTGTGCCAAATGAGTTCTGTTTTACTCACAGATATAATTCAAACGGTTTTAGAAACTAGAGAGTGTTTTCTATCCAATAGTAATAATAATATGCATATTGTACGAGCAAGAATTGAGTACGAGGCCGTTTGAAATGGGCACCTTTTATCTGGCTACTCAATACTGCCCCTGCAGCCCAGAGCTGTCTCCAAGTTGGTGGTTTAAAGAGCTGTCTCCAAGTTGGTGGTTTAAAGAGCTGTCTCCAAGTTGGTGGTGATAAGAGCTGTCTCCAAGTTGGTGGTTTAAAGAGCTATCTCCAAGTTGGTGGTTTAAAGAGCTGTCTCCAAGTTGGTGGTTTAAAGAGCTGTCTCCAAGTTGGTGGTGATAAGAGCTGTCTCCAAGTTGGTGGTGATAAGAGCTGTCTCCAAGTTGGTGGTTTAAAGAGCTGTCTCCAAGTTGGTGGTTTAAAGAGCTGTCTCCAAGTTGGTGGTGTTAAGAGCTGTCTCCAAGTTGGTGGTGTTAAGAGCTGTCTCCAAGTTGGTGGTGTTAAGAGCTGTCTCCAAGTTGGTGGTGTTAAGAGCTGTCTCCAAGTTGGTGGTGATAAGAGCTGTCTCCAAGTTGGTCGTTTAAAGAGCTATCTCCAAGTTGGTGGTGTTAAGAGCTGTCTCCAAGTTGGTGGTTTAAAGAGCTATCTCCAATGTGGTGGAGATTTGTGACACTGCAAGATAACAATGTTAACTGGGATAAAAGACAGACATTTTGTCCAATATATCAGGAGAAAATAATTGTATCTCTTCTAAGAAATTGAGACGGTAAATGTGCTAGTTGTTCCCCTGTGGCTAAGTGTGTATCTGTATCCAGTGATAAGGAATTGTAATAGTCTGGTCTGTCCTAACTAAATTCAGTATAGAAATTGATGAGCAGACAGATATACTGTGGGATTAGACCAGAGATACACCACTGTGGGATAAAACCAGAAATACATCACTGTGGGATTAGACCAGAGATACATCACTGTGGGATTAGACCAGAGATACACCACTGCTGGATTAGACCAGAGATACACTACTGTGGGATTAGACCAGAGATACACCACTGTGGGATTAGACCAGAGATACACCACTGTGGGATTACCACCAGAGATACACCACTGCTGGATTAGACCAGAGATACACCACTGTGGGATTAGACCAGAGATACATCACTGTGGGATTAGACCAGAGATACATCACGGTGGGATTAGACCAGAGACACACCACTGTGGGATTAGACCAGAGATACACTACTGTTGGATTAGACCAGAGATACATCACTTTGGGATTAGACCAGAGATACACCACTGTGGGATTAGACCAGAGATACACCACTGTGGGATTAGACCAGAGATACATCACTGTGGGATTAGACCAGAGATACATCACTGTGGGATTAGACCAGAGATACACCACTGTGGGATTAGTCCAGAGATACACTACTGTGGGATTAGACCAGAGATACATCACTGTGGGATTAGACCAGAGATACATCACTGTGGGATTAGACCAGAGATACACCACTGTGGGATAAAACCAGAGATACACCACTGTGGGATTAGACCAGAGATACACCACTGTGGGATTAGACCAGAGATACACCACTGTGGGATTAGACCAGAGATACATCACTGTGGGATTAGACCAGAGATACACCACTGTGGGATTAGACCAGAGATACATCACTGTGGGATTAGACCAGAGATACACTACTGTGGGATTAGACCAGAGATACACCACTGTGGGATTAGACCAGAAATACACTACTGTGGGATTAGACCAGAGATACATCACTGTGGGATTAGACCAGAGATACATCACTGTGGGATTAGACCAGAGATACACTACTGTGGGATTAGACCAGAGATACACCACTGTGGGATTAGACCAGAGATACACCACTGTGGGATTAGACCAGACTACTCACCATCTAAGAGCATATTTCCGATGTTAGAACTGCGTCCCAAATGCACAAATATTCCCTAAAATGCATTTCTTCCCTGTGGGCTTTACACACAGAATAGGGTGCCATTTTAGAAGCAACCTAGAACTTTTAATCTCTGTTACAGTGTTCACAGAAAGGATAGTTCTACTCCACTCAGTTTCCCCTCCTCTCCTCTCCGCTCTCCTCTTCTCACCTCAGTCTCCTGCAGTCAACCCTTCATGATGGGGAGGGGGGGGGGTAACAAAACCTGGCTGCTAAAAATACAACAAGTCCAAAAAGTCAATGTGCTGCCTGCTGTAGGCATATTTTTCTCCTCCGAATATTAGATGTGCATTTGTATTCATATTTCATGAGAGGGCCGAAGTGTGTGTGTGTGTGGGGAGGGGGGGGGGACATATGGTGTGCTCTGCGTGTGGTGGAATATTAAAAAGCAGTGTCAGCGCTGGGGCCACAGTCCCACCAGGTGGGAGGGAGAGATCTGCTGGACAGAGAGACAGAGAGAGAGAAAGAGAGACAGAGAGAGAGAGAGACAGAGAGAGAGAGAGAGAGAGAGAGACAGAGAGAGAGAGACAGAGAGCGAGACAGAGAGAGAGAGACAGAGAGCGAGACAGAGAGAGACAGAGAGAGAGAGACAGAGAGCGAGACAGAGAGCGAGACAGAGCGAGACAGAGAGAGAGACAGAGAGAGACAGAGAGAGAGAGAGAGAGAGAGAGAGGGAGAGAGAGAGAGAGACCTGAACTCTCCCCTGACAACAGCTCTGTGGACACACCAGAGGCCCTCTAACTCTTCCCTGACAACAGCTCTGTGGACACACCAGAGGCCCTCTAACTCTTCCCTGACAACAGCTCTGTGGACACACCAGAGGCCCTCTAACTCTCCCTTGACAACAGCTCTGTGGACACACCAGAGGCCCTCTAACTCTTCCCTGACAACAGCTCTGTGGACACACCAGAGGCCCTCTAACTCTCTAATTTAACACTACTAGGCAGGGTCATTTTGGTGATTTCTGATATAGACCCAAACTCTAGACCCAAACTGTTACAGACCTATATCTATTCTACCCTGCGTTTCTAAGGTCTTCGAAAGCCAAGTTAACAAACAGATCACTGACCATTTCGAATCCCACCGTACCTTCTCCACAATCTGGTTTCTGAGCTGGTCATGGGTGCACCTCATCCACGCTCAAGGTCCTAAACGATATCATAACCGCCATCGATAAGAGACATTACTGTGCAGCCGTATTCATCGACCTGGCCAAGGCTTTCGACTCTGTCAATCACCACATTCTTATCTGCAGACTCAACAGCCTTGGTTTCTCAAACGACTGCCTAGCCTGGTTCACCAACTACTTATCAGATAGTGTGTTCAGTGTGTCAAATCGGAGGGCCTGTTGTCCGGACCTCTGGCAGTCTCTATGGGGGTGCCACAGGGTTCAATTCTCGGGTCGACTCTTTTCTCTGTATATATCAATGATGTCGCTCTTGCTGCTGGTGATTCTCTGATCCACCTCTACGCAGACGACACCATTCTGTATACTTCTGGCCCTTCTTTGGACACGGTGTTAACTAACCTCCAGATGAGCTTCAATGCCATACAACGCTCCTTCCGTGGCCTCCAACTGCTCTAAAAATGCAAGTAAAACTAAATGCATGCTCTTCAACTGATCGCTGACCGCACCTGCCCACCCATCCAGAATCATTACTGTGGTATTCACTGTATATAGCCCATCTGTCTTACTAAATGTAACCCATGTTAATATGACATGTCATACTCTTTTTGGCCAGACAGCATCAGATACATGGGCTACACATACTGAGACAGAGAGGCGCTCGCTCCGATGCTTTATCTGAGATCGAATGCGTCATTCTGTCGGGCACACGTCTCGTCAAATAAATCATCAACATTTAAATATTTTTATTTCAGACGGGCAAGGAGATACGGTAAGGCGGGCCAGGACCCCTAAGGCCCGCCCATAACGCCCGGTCCTGGTTCAATTAATGAAACACAGTTTTCATGTGCTATACTAATTAGGCAACCTTTTATGAAAATTTAAATGAAATAATCTACATTCTCAAACAGAATCAAGACTAGTGCCATTAACATGTTACGCTAATGCCCACTGATCATATAGAAAAACTTATAACAGCCTAATGGACTGATGAGTAAAAGCTGGTGTGCTTTTGAGGAAAGGTTATAATGGACTAAATAGAATGGACTGGAATCAGAATGTCTGTGGAGGTGTTGTAGAATGTAGTCTACTGAAGCATTCCCCCATCCCCCTAATGCTAGCATGCAGTATATTGATTTATACTGGTCTCTTGGGTGGGTTCCTATAGGGACTTGTAATGCTGATGGATGAATCCAGCCTTGGCTAGATAGTAGATGGGCTTCCACTAAATATGGCTTGAGTCCCAAGTAGCACTCTATTCCCTATATATTGCAACTAACTTTTTGACCAGTTCTGTGATGTACTAAATAGGTAATAGGGTGCCATTTGTAACTCGGACCCATTACATTAGCATCTATGGCATACATCTACTCTACTGGGATACATCAAACTCAGTGTCACAGCACTCACGCTCTGTTAGTTAAGATGGACACGCTAAAAGCTACTGCAAATTAAATTCATTAAAAGTATCAAATGTCATATTCTGTCCTGGGCCTTTGAGAGGAGGAAGGAACTCATATTCTGTCTTGGGTCTTTGAGGGGGGGGAAGGAACTCATATTCTGTCTTGGGCCTTTGAGGGGGGGAAGGAACTCATATTCTGTCCTGGGCCTTTGAGGGGAGGAAGGAACTCATATTCTGTCTTGGGCCTTTGAGGGGGGGAAGGAACTCATATTCTGTCTTGGGCCTTTGAGGGGAGGAAGGAACTCATATTCTGTCCTGGGCCTTTGAGGGGAGGAAGGAACACATATTCTGTCCTGGGCCTTTGAGGGGATGAAGGAACTCATATTCTGTCCTGGGCCTTTGAGAGGAGGAAGGAACTCATATTCTGTCCTGAGCCTTTGAGAGGAGGAAGGAACTCATATTCTGTCCTGGGCCTTTGAGAGGAGGAAGGAACTCATATTCTGTCCTGGGCCTTTGAGAGGAGGAAGGAACTCATATTCTGTCCTGGGCCTTTGAGGGGAGGAAGGAACTCATATTTTGTCCTGGCCCTTTGAGGGGAGGAAGGAACTCATATTCTGTCCTGGGCCTTTGAGGGGATGAAGGAACTCATATTCTGTCCTGGGCCTTTGAGGGGATGAAGGAACTCATATTCTGTCCTGGGCCTTTTGAGAGGAGGAAGGAACTCATATTCTGTCCTGGGCCTTTGAGGGGAGGAAGGAACTCATATTCTGTCTTGGGCCTTTGAGGGGGGGAAGGAACTCATATTCTGTCTTGGGTCTTTGAGGGGAGAAAGGAACTCATATTCTGTCTTGGGCCTTTGAGGGGAGGAAGGAACTCATATTCTGTCCTGGGCCTTTGAGGGGAGGAAGGAACTCATATTCTGTCCTGGGCCTTTGAGGGGAGGAAGGAACTCATATTCTGTCCTGGGCCTTTGAGAGGAGAAAGGAACTCATATTCTGTCCTGGCCTTTTGAGGGGAGGAAGGAACTCATATTCTGTCCTGGGCCTTTGAGAGGAGAAAGGAACTCATATTCTGTCCTGGCCTTTTGAGGGGAGGAAGGAACTCATATTCTGTCCTGGGCCTTTAATTACTTAATATCCATCCCGGATCCGGGATCCTCCTCATCAAAAAAGCTGACTAGCATAGCCTAGCCTAACGGTACAGGGATATCATATAATATAATTTTCATGAAATCACAAGTCCAATACAGCAAATAAAAGATAAACATCTTGTGAATCCAGCCATCATTTCCAATTTTTAAAATGTTTTACAGCGAAAACACAATATGTATTTCTATTAGCTAACCACAATAGCCAAACACACAACCGCATATTTTCACCATGTTTCCACCGCATAGGTAGCTTTCACAAAACCGACAAAATAGAGATGTAATTAGTCACTAACCAAGAAACAACTTCATCAAATGACAGTCTTATAACATGTTATACAATACATTTATGTTTTGTTCGAAAAATGTGCATATTTGAGGTATAAATCATAGTTTTACATTGCAGCTACCATCACAAATAGCATCGAAGCAGCCAGAATAATTACAGAGAGCAACGTGAAATACCTAAATACTCATCATAAAACATTTATGAAAAATACATGGTGTACAGCAAATGAAAGATAAACATCTTGTGAATCCAGCCAATATTTCCGAATTTTTTAAGTGTTTTACAGCGAAAACACAATGTAGAATTATATTAGCTTACCACAATAGCCAAACACACAAATGCATTTATTCACCGCAAAGGTAGCTTTCGCAAAAACCAGCAAAAGATATACAATTAATCACTAACCTTTGGACAACTTCATCAGATGACAGTCTTATAACATCATGTTATACAATACACTTATGTTTTGTTCGAAAATGTGCATATTTAGCGCTGCAATCGTGGTTATACATTGTGAATATGTAGCAACATTTTCCCAGAATGTCTGGAGATATTTGACACTCACCTAATCTGACCAAAGAACTCATCATAAACTTTACATAAAAATACTTGTTGTATGGCAAATGAAAGATACACTGGTTCTTAATCCAACCGCTGTGTTAGATTTTTAAAAATAACTTTACAATAACATACAGCTTGCGTTATTGTGAGGCACTCACCAACACGGCGGAGAATAGGAGTCAATATTTTACACAGAAATACGAAATAACATCATACATTTTTCTTACTTTTGCTGAGCTTCCATCAGAATGTTGTGGAGTCCTTGGTCCAGAATAAATCGTTGTTTGGTTTTAGAATGTCCATTTCTTCTGTCGAATTCGCGCCACAATGCTAGCCAAGGTTACTAACATTCCCATCCACTCTTGGCGCAAAGAACGGAAAACTCCAAAAGTCCCAATAAACGTTGAATAAACTGATAAAACTCGGTTGAAAAAACCTACTTTATGATGTTATTATCAAATGTATCAAATAAAATCAGAGCCGGAGATATTCGCCGTGTATACCGACCGCTTTTCAGAAGACAATGTGGAGCTCCTTCGCGCGCCTTGAAAAACGGACAAAATGGCTGACCTGTCACTCCAAAAGCTCTTGTTCGACCTCAGATCAAGCTAGACACCCCATTCCACCTTCCACTGCCTATTGACATCTAGTGGAAGGCGTATGAAGTGCATGCATATCGATAAATATAAGGCAATTGAATAGGCAGGCCCTGAAACAGAGCCTCGTTTTCAGATTTTTCACTTCCTGTATGGAAGTTTGCTGAAAAATGAGTTCTGTTTTACTCACAGATATAATTCAAACAGTTTTAGAAACTTGAGAGTGTTTTCTATCCAATAGTAATAATAATATGCATATTGTATGATCTAGAATAGAGTACGAGGCCGTTTAAATTGGGCACGATTTTTTCCAAAGTGAAAACAGCGCCCCCCTATTGACAAGAAGTTTTAAGGGGAGGAAGGAACTCATATTCTGTCCTGGGCCTTTGAGGGGAGGAAGGAACTCATATTCTGTCCTGGGCCTTTGAGGTGAGGAAGGAACTCATATTCTGTCCTGGGCCTTTGAGAGGAGAAAGGAACTCATATTCTGTCCTGGCCTTTAGAGGGGAGGAAGGAACTCATATTCTGTCCTGGCCTTTTGAGGGGAGGAAGGAACTCATATTCTGTCCTGGGCCTTTAAGGGGAGGAAGGAACTCATATTCTGTCCTGGGCCTTTAAGGGGAGGAAGGAACTCATATTCTGTCCTGGGCCTTTGAGGGGAGGAAGGAACACATATTCTGTCCTGGGCCTTTGAGGGGAGGAAGGAACTCATATTCTGTCCTGGGCCTTTGACGGGAGGAAGGAACTCATACAGTAGCTCTAATTATTTGCATTTACAAGCCTTTCCACACTAGTCTGACAATCTCTAAGTATAATGAGCAGGCCTATCCACGATATCTTTCAACGTTGACAAAATGCGGGAAATCAGACCGGAACGACTTAAGCCTGTAATCAACAGAAAACAAATCTATCTGAACAAAGCTCTTTCAGTGTTGTATCCTAAGCACTGCTCAACTCTTCAGTGTTCTAGTAAAAACGTTTACATCTTGTTTTGGAAGACATGCGGTAAAGAGGTCAATGGAACACATGAGGGACAGGACAATGACGCTATCATTAGCGTACATTTATTAAATTTATTTTTTTTAAAGTGAATTTTCGTCAAATTACGTCATGTTTTGTGTTCTAACAGGCCTACATTGCGGTTACTAAAATAGGATTTTGATATATTTGTCTGTTTTCACTGCATAACATTTAGAAAGAGTCCTTTTATGGGTTATACATATATTTTTTTTTAAACTGCCGTTCGTTTAATACGGTAGCATAGCTAGCCGTCTATACTGTAAGTCGGTGGTGGTACTTGAATCCTCTTTTAAGTGTAATGCAGTTTATTGCTAACGATGACATCAACATGTATTGGGAGTTGAAATCCATACAATAAGTCTACTTCGATTTTTACCTCAACATAGTGTCGACAACACATATAAACAATATCCTAAATGTACGCTAATGTTGCTGGGGGGGGGGGGGGGGGGCAATGAGGAGATTCTGAAAATGTACCTCACGGGTGATGCGTGAGTAGCGTTGCCATGGCATTTTCATTGGTTTGATCGAGTTCAATTCATATTTTTACTGCATCTATGCCAGTATACTACAACTATGAAAATAACTTGCATTAAACATTTAAGACACCAGTTTAACCTTATCTTCGTCAGCCTAAGACACACTCAGTCTGTCAACGATATATTTGGATGAACCGTGGTTGTTGTGTCAGTTTAAGTTGCTCTCTCAATGACAAAATGAAAACGCTGTGTATGATTCACTTAGTAGATAATGCTCTTCTTCAACACTGATGATAAGCTAAAACCTAAATTCACAAATCACAACGATGAAAAAACTAAACAGAGATCAGTTGATTATCTGAATGAAGAACCCCCTATTAATAATCTCTGTCAATACTGTTTATCATTCAGCCACAAACAGATGGTGTAAATAATCAGTCCAAAGTTCTGTTTCATAGCGCCCATCATCTGTTGGACATCAGTTGATTCTGTAACAAGTACCAAGAGGAAGTGGAACTAGACAAGAAACAGAGGGATGGAGTGATGGATAGAGGGAGAGGAGGGGATAGAGGGAGCGGAGGGACGGAGAGATGGATAGAGGGAGAGATTGAGGGATGGAGGGAGCAGAGGGATGGATAGAGGGAGCGGAGGGATGGATAGAGGGAAGGAGGGGATAGAGGGAGCGGAGGGATGGAGAGATGGATAGAGGGAGAGATTGAGGGATGGAGGGAGCAGAGGGAGCATAGGGGTGGATAGAGGGAGCGGAGGGATGGATAGAGGGAGGGAGGGGATAGAGGGAGCGGAGGGATGGAGAGATGGATAGAGGGAGAGATTGAGGGATGGAGGGAGCATAGGGGTGGATAGAGGGAGCGGAGGGATGGATAGAGGGAGGGAGGGGATAGAGGGAGCGGAGGGATGGAGAGATGGATAGAGGGAGAGATTGAGGGAGTAGAGGGATGGATAGAGGGAGGGATGGAGGGAGCAGAGGGATGGATAGAGGGAGCGGAGGGATGGATAGAGGGAGGGAGGGGATAGAGGGAGCGGAGGGATGGAGAGATGGATAGAGGGAGAGATTGAGGGATGGAGGGATGGAGGGAGCAGAGGGATGGATAGAGGGAGAGATTGAGGGATGGAGGGAGGGATGGAGGGAGGGATGGAGGGAGCAGAGGGATGGATAGAGGGAGAGATTGAGGGATGGAGGGAGGGATGGAGGGAGCAGAGGGATGATAGAGGGAGAGATTGAGGGATGGAGGGAGAAGAGGGATGGAGGGATGGAGGGAGTAGAGGGATGGGGGTGGAGGGGTGTAGGGATGGAGGGAGTAGAGGGATGGCGGATGGAGGGGTGTAGGGAGTAGAGGGATGGGGGTGGAGGGAGTAGAGGGATGGGCGGATGGAGGGAGTAGAGGGATGGAGAGAGGGATGGGGTGGAGGGGTGTAAGGATGGAGGGAGTAGAGGGATGGGGTGGAGGGGTGTAGGGATGGAGGGATCAGAGGGATGGGATGGAGGGGTGGAGGGAGTAGAGGGGTGGAGGGATGGAGGGATGGAGGGAGTAGAGGGGTGTAGGGATGGAGGGAGTAGAGGGGTGGAGGGATGGAGGGAGTAGAGGGGTGGAGGGATGGAGGGAGTAGAGGGGTGGAGGGATGGAGGGAGTAGAGGGGTGGAGGGATGGAGGGAGTAGAGGGGTGTAGGGATGGAGGGAGTAGAGGGGTGTAGGGATGGAGGGAGTAGAGGGGTGGTGGATGGAGGGGTGTAGGGATGGAGGGATGGAGGGAGTAGAGGGATGGGCGGATGGAGGGGTGTAGGGATGGAGGGGTGTAGGGATGGAGGGGTGGAGGGATGGAGGGGTGTAGGGATGAAGGGGTGGAGGGATGGAGGGATGGAGAGAGTAGAGGGATGGAGGGGTGCAGGGATGGCGGATGGAGGGATGGAGGGATGAAGGGGTGGAGGGATGGAGGGGTGGAGGGATGGCGGATGGAGGGATGGAGGGATGAAGGGGTGGAGGGATGGCGGATGGAGGGATGGAGGGATGAAGGGGTGGAGGGATGAAGGGGTGGAGGGATGGAGGGATGGAGGGATGAAGGGGTGGAGGGATGAAGGGGTGGAGGGATGGCGGATGGAGGGATGGAGGGATGGAGGGGTGGCGGATGGAGGGATGGAGGGATGAAGGGGTGGAGGGATGAAGGGGTGGAGGGATGGTGTAGTGTAGGGATGGTGTAGTGGAGGGATGGTGTAGTGGAGGGATGGTGTAGTGTAGGGATGGTGTAGTGGAGGGATGGTGTAGTGGAGGGATGGTGTAGTGTAGGGATGGTGTAGTGGAAGGATGGAGTAGTGAGTACTTCTTCCAGGAAATGCTCAACTAATTCACTTCGGCCTTTAACAATCCCCTTGACTGTGTTATCCCTTTGGAAGACCTATACAACATGCTAAGTTCTCCTCTGAGAACACAAACACGGTTTTCCCCAACCAGAATAAACAAAGTTAAGCTGTCAGAGACGATATTTCAATTTATAATACAAATCCTGTTGTTGGTTTCAGAACAAAACGGAAAACCCCCCCAAATCAAAGCACACTTTGAATTATTACTGTTGAATGAGTCTCCTTAGAGAGCAGAGATGGGACAGAGCAAAGTTAAATTAATTAAGGATGCGCAAATTAAAACAGATCACCCAACTCAAGCATCATTTCCTGGTTCTGATTAAAACACACAAGGAATAAAGTTAAGCGATGCCCTCTGGTGTAAGACAAGCAGACGACTAAGAATCAACACATTCACCAACATAGGGCACTGGTCAAAAAGTAGTGCACTATATAGGCAATAGGGTACTGTTTAGGATGCTGAAAGATGTCGTCTACCTGGATCTACAGATCAATCTGGCCACAGTAGGCAGGGTAGTGTTTCCATCACCATTCAATGCATTTTCTAATGCCGGGGTGTATCGAGGGACCGACGGTAGACCCGACCATTTGCGGATAACCTTCTGTATGTGCCATGGGAACATCAGTCCAGTGTGAGTGAGTGTGTGTGTGTGTGTGTGTGTGTGTGTGTGTGTGTGTGTGTGTGTGTGTGTGTGTGTGTGTGTGTGTGTGTGTGTGTGTGTGTGTGTGTGTGTGTGTGTGTGTGTGTGTGTGTGTGTGTGTGTGTGTGTGTGTGTGTTAGACAATGGGAACATCAGTTCAGGGACATCTACAAGGGCCCTTATTGATAGTGGTGTCATGGCGCAGGAGAGGGCAGCTTAATCTTTTTCAATTAACAAGCCCAGGCTGCCGTGGGCGACGGCCACACATAGTGTTCCAGTGTCCCAGCTCTCTCTCTCTTTGTCACACACACACATTCTATACACTTCAGTCGCTGTGTAGAAGCCTCTCTCTCCTCCATATTGGTAATGAGTCTCCCCTCTCTCCTCCATACTGGTAATGAGTCTCCTCTCTCTCCTCCATACTGGTAATGAGTCTCCTCTCTCTTCTCCATACTGGTAATGAGTCTCCTCTCTCTCCTCCATACTGGTAATGAGCCTCCTCTCTCCTCCATACTGGTAATGTGTCTCCTCTCTCTCCTCCATACTGGTAATGAGTCTCCTCTCTCTCCTCCATACTGGTAATGAGTCTCCTCTCTCCTCCATACTGGTAATGAGTCTCCTCTCTCTTCTCCATACTGGCAATGAGTCTCCTCTCTCTCCTCCATACTGGTAATGAGTCTCCTCTCTCTCCTCCATACTGGTAATGAGTCTCCTTTCTCTCCTCCATACTGGTAATGAGTCTCCTCTCTATCCTCCATACTGGTAATGAGTCTCCTCTCTCTCCTCCATACTGGTAATGAGTTTCCTCTCTCTCCTCCATACTGGTAATGAGTCTCCTCTCTCTCCTCCATATTGGTAATGAGTCTCCTCTCTCTCCTCCATACTGGTAATGAGTCTCCTCTCTCTCCTCCATACTGGTAATGAGTCTCCTCTCTCCACCATACTGGTAATGAGTCTCCTCTCTTTACTCCATACTGGTAATGAGTCTCCTCTCTCCTCTATACTGGTAATGAGTCTCCTCTCTCTCCTCCATACTGGTAATGAGTCTCCTCTCTCTCCTCCATACTGGTAATGAGTCTCCTCTCTCTCATCCATACTGGTAATGAGTCTCCTCTCTCCTCCATACTGGTAATGAGTCTCCTCTCTCTCCTCTATACTGGTAATGAGTCTCCTCTCTCTCCTCCATATTGGTAATGAGTCTCCTCTCTCCTCCATACTGGTAATGAGGCTCCTCTCTCTCCTCCATATTGGTAATGAGTCTCCTCTCTCTCCTCCATACTGGTAATGAGTCTCCTCTCTCTCCTCCATACTGGTAACGAGTCTCCTCTCTCCACCATACTGGTAATGAGTCTCCTCTCTCTACTCCATACTGGTAATGAGTCTCCTCTCTCCTCTATACTGGTAATGAGTCTCCTCTCTCTCCTCCATACTGGTAATGAGTCTCCTCTCTCTCCTCCATACTGGTAATGAGTCTCCTCTCTCTCATCCATACTGGTAATGAGTCTCCTCTCTCTCCTCTATACTGGTAATGAGTCTCCTCTCTCTCCTCCATATTGGTAATGAGTCTCCTCTCTCCTCCATACTGGTAATGAGGCTCCTCTCTCTCCTCCATATTGGTAATGAGGCTCCTCTCTCTCCTCCATACTGGTAATGAGTCTCCTCTCTCCTCCATACTGGTAATGAGTCTCCTCTCTCTCCTCCATACTGGTAATGAGGCTCCTCTCTCTCCTCCATACTGGTAATGAGTCTCCTCTCTCTACTCCATACTGGTAATGAGTCTCCTCTCTCCTCCATACTGGTAATGAGTCTCCTCTCTCCTCCATACTGGTAATGAGTCTCCTCTCTCTCATCCATACTGGTAATGAGTCTCCTCTCTCTCCTCCATATTGGTAATGAGTCTCCTCTCTCTCCTCCATATTGGTAATGAGTCTCCTCTCTCCTCCATACTGGTAATGAGGCTCCTCTCTCTCCTCCATATTGGTAATGAGTCTCCTCTCTCTCCTCCATACTGGTAATGAGTCTCCTCTCTCTCCTCCATACTGGTAATGAGTCTCCTCTCTCTCCTCCATACTGGTAATGAGTCTCCTCTCTCTCCTCCATACTGGTAATGAGTCTCCTCTCTCTCCTCCATACTGGTAATGAGTCTCCTCTCTCTCCTCCATACTGGTAATGAGTCTCCTCTCTCTCCTCCATACTGGTAATGAGTCTCCTCTCTCTCCTCCATACTGGTAATGAGTCTCCTCTCTCCACCATACTGGTAATGAGTCTCCTCTCTTTACTCCATACTGGTAATGAGTCTCCTCTCTCCTCTATACTGGTAATGAGTCTCCTCTCTCTCCTCCATACTGGTAATGAGTCTCCTCTCTCTCCTCCATACTGGTAATGAGTCTCCTCTCTCTCATCCATACTGGTAATGAGTCTCCTCTCTCCTCCATACTGGTAATGAGTCTCCTCTCTCTCCTCTATACTGGTAATGAGTCTCCTCTCTCTCCTCCATATTGGTAATGAGTCTCCTCTCTCCTCCATACTGGTAATGAGGCTCCTCTCTCTCCTCCATATTGGTAATGAGGCTCCTCTCTCTCCTCCATACTGGTAATGAGTCTCCTCTCTCCTCCATACTGGTAATGAGTCTCCTCTCTCTCCTCCATACTGGTAATGAGGCTCCTCTCTCTCCTCCATACTGGTAATGATTCTCCTCTCTCTACTCCATACTGGTAATGAGTCTCCTCTCTCCTCCATACTGGTAATGAGTCTCCTCTCTCCTCCATACTGGTAATGAGTCTCCTCTCTCTCATCCATACTGGTAATGAGTCTCCTCTCTCTCCTCCATATTGGTAATGAGTCTCCTCTCTCTCCTCCATATTGGTAATGAGTCTCCTCTCTCCTCCATACTGGTAATGAGGCTCCTCTCTCTCCTCCATATTGGTAATGAGTCTCCTCTCTCTCCTCCATACTGGTAATGAGTCTCCTCTCTCTCCTCCATACTGGTAATGAGTCTCCTCTCTCTCCTCCATACTGGTAATGAGTCTCCTCTCTCTCCTCCATACTGGAAATGAGTCTCCTCTCTCTCCTCCATACTGGTAATGAGTCTCCTCTCTCTCCTCCATACTGGTAATGAGTCTCCTCTCTCCACCATACTGGTAATGAGTCTCCTCTCTTTACTCCATACTGGTAATGAGTCTCCTCTCTCCTCTATACTGGTAATGAGTCTCCTCTCTCTCCTCCATACTGGTAATGAGTCTCCTCTCTCTCCTCCATACTGGTAATGAGTCTCCTCTCTCTCATCCATACTGGTAATGAGTCTCCTCTCTCCTCCATACTGGTAATGAGTCTCCTCTCTCTCCTCTATACTGGTAATGAGTCTCCTCTCTCTCCTCCATATTGGTAATGAGTCTCCTCTCTCCTCCATACTGGTAATGAGGCTCCTCTCTCTCCTCCATATTGGTAATGAGTCTCCTCTCTCTCCTCCATACTGGTAATGAGTCTCCTCTCTCTCCTCCATACTGGTAACGAGTCTCCTCTCTCCACCATACTGGTAATGAGTCCTCTCTCTACTCCATACTGGTAATGAGTCTCCTCTCTCCTCTATACTGGTAATGAGTCTCCTCTCTCTCCTCCATACTGGTAATGAGTCTCCTCTCTCTCCTCCATACTGGTAATGAGTCTCCTCTCTCTCATCCATACTGGTAGTGAGTCTCCTCTCTCTCCTCTATACTGGTAATGAGTCTCCTCTCTCTCCTCCATATTGGTAATGAGTCTCCTCTCTCCTCCATACTGGTAATGAGGCTCCTCTCTCTCCTCCATATTGGTAATGAGGCTCCTCTCTCTCCTCCATACTGGTAATGAGTCTCCTCTCTCCTCCATACTGGTAATGAGTCTCCTCTCTCTCCTCCATACTGGTAATGAGGCTCCTCTCTCTCCTCCATACTGGTAATGAGGCTCCTCTCTCTACTCCATACTGGTAATGAGTCTCCTCTCTCCTCCATACTGGTAATGAGTCTCCTCTCTCTCCTCCATACTGGTAATGAGTCTCCTCTCTCTCATCCATACTGGTAATGAGTCTCCTCTCTCCTCCATACTGGTAATGAGTCTCCTCTCTCTCCTCTATACTGGTAATGAGTCTCCTCTCTCTCCTCCATATTGGTAATGAGTCTCCTCTCTCCTCCATACTGGTAATGAGGCTCCTCTCTCTCCTTCATATTGGTAATGAGTCTCCTCTCTCTCCTCCATACTGGTAATGAGTCTCCTCTCTCTCCTCCATACTGGTAATGAGTCTCCTCTCTCCTCCATACTGGTAATGAGTCTCCTCTCTCCTCCATACTGGTAATGAGTCTCCTCTCTCCATGGTAACGTGGTAACATGATATCATCAACTCACCGTTATTTATTTTTATCTCCAAACATTTAAAAAGCGTATCACTGTTTTGTCATGGTAACAATCTTGTTTTTCCGTCATTAGTGAAGCCTGAATCTCGTCGTTCATTAGTAGTCATGTATTCAAATCTTGACCAGCAGGTGTTTTAAGAGTAGGTGTTTCTTTGTTTTATTTTCCCTTACAGACATACCTGGGGGGGGAGGCGGGGGCGGGGTTTGGGGTGAGGAACGTTATGTCCAAGAACATTATCGTCACGTCTCCTGTGAGTAAATATACACGGAACAAAATATCACTACTGATATACAGTCGGCGTCTTAAGGAAAGGAAGATCACACTCTATTTGGATAGTCCATCTGGTGATACTATTAACAAACTATCTGTTGATAAGCACCTGCTTTCTAAGGTTATGGTTTAGGGCTAGGTTTAGAAAAGGGTTAAGGTAAGGGTTAAGGTTAGGGTTATGATAAGGGTTTAGCTTAGGGTTTGGGTAAGGCTTAAGGTACGGGTTAGGGTTAGGTTAGGGTTAAGGTTAGGGTTAGGGTTAGGGTAAGGGTTAAGGTTAGGGTTAGGGTTAGGGTAAGGGTTAAGGTTAGGGTAAGGGTAAGGGTTAAGGTTAGGGTAAGGGTTAAGGTTAGGGTAAGGGTTAAGGTTAGAGTTAGGGTAAGGGTTAAGGTTAGGGTCAGGGTAAGGGTTAAGGTTAGGGTAAGGGTTAAGGATAGGTCTAGGGTAAGGGTTAAGGTTAGAGTTAGGGTAAGGGTTAAGGTTAGGGTCAGGGTAAAGGTTAAGGTTAGGGTAAGGGTTAAGGATAGGTCTAGGGTAAGGGTTAAGGTTAGAGTTAGGGTAGGGGTTAAGGTTAGGGTCAGGGTAAGGGTTAAGGTTAGGGTAAGGGTTAAGGTTAGGTCTAGGGTAAGGGTTAAGGTTAGGGTTAAGGATAGGTCTAGGGTTAGGGTTAGGGTTAGGGTTAGGGTAAGGGTTAGGGTTAGGGTTAAGGTTAGGGTTAGTAGATAGTCGAAATGTTACTGATAGTCTGTAGAGCTTGGGGGTCTGGGGGTCCCTGAGAAGAGGTTTGAGAATCACTGCACTTGTCTTTCCTGTTTGTTCTGGTTTGGGCCCTTGGAAGCTGTGTGCCAGTACGTGGGCTGGCCTTTACCGTGCCAGTACGTGGGCGGGCCTTTACCGTGCCAGTACGTGGGCGGGCCTTTAGCGTTCTGAAATATGCATCCTAGATAGCGTTCTATTCCCTACATAGTGCACTAGTTTTGACAAGAACCCTATGTGTAGTAGTGCTCTATATATGGAAAATTGGTGACATCTGTGCAGTCTCCTATTCTACCACATTGAAAAGACATTGTTGATATCTCCTGTTGTTGTGTGGACCAATCAGAGGCAATCTCATTTGATGACCACATCCCGCTGGCTTGGTTTGAATCTGGTCTTTGCATCAGGAAGTGGGTTAATAGTGGAAACATGCACGCCACATTCCCCTTTTTTTAAAATTTTACTTTCTACCTCTTCTACCCTTTCCTTTAAAAATTGTGACGGTGCTGTATTTGTGAGTTCCAATGAGTCCTACTGTAATTACGAGGTCTATTGAAAGCCCTGTTTCCCCAGAGACAGTTCTCAGTGTATGAGGGAGCTGAGATGAGATCGATGGTGGCAGAGCGTATCAGGTAGAACACAAGGGGTTGTCTTGGCTTCACTGAGCAGGAGAAGAATTATGAACCGAACCGTTGGACAACACACAAATGAAAGGCAGGAGTAGAATAATTTGGTACAAAAAAAACACAGAGAGAGAGAGAGAGAGCACTGTAGTCAGATCTTTACTAACCTTTTCCAAAATCCTGCAAGATGATCAGAAATGTCCCAGAGACAACAACAACACACATTGATTAAGAATCTCAAAGATGACGTGCAGATCCAGGATCAGATCAAACCCTCGCACATATAATCTTATTCATTGTGATCTAGAAGGGATAACTGAATTAACTCTCCTACTCTGAGACACTTTGTGTGAATACAGGCCCTGATCCTAGATAAACTCTCCTACTCTGAGACACTTTGTGTGAATACAGGCCCTGATCCTAGATAAACTCTCCTACTCTGAGAGTCTGTGTGAATACAGGCCCTGATCCTAGATTAACTCTCCTACTCTGAGACACTTTGTGTGAATACAGGCCCTGATCCTAGATTAACTCTCCTACTCTTAGACACTTTGTGTGAATACAGGCCCTGATCCTAGATAAACTCTCCTACTCTGAGAGTCTTTGTGAATTCGTCCCCTGACAAGACAGATATCAAAGCAAGAGAAATTAGTCAATTAGTGTCCATCAGTCGATATCAAAGATTTACTAAGCATATGGCTGATGTAGTTTGATGGTATGACTATAATACATCTGAATCAGTGTGATGGTATGAGGCAATATCCACATTTTCCATGTATCTTCATGATCAGTATTGTATGTAAAAATGTTATAAAAATAATTAAATGGAAATATAAAACTATTTACATGAACATTTAATGTTAAAACATAACAAATCTGAAAAAGGACAGTAAAAAATAAATGTAATATACAGTATGTGGTACATCATTCTGATTAACCCGTTATTAACTTGGCCCACCAGCTACAGTATGTGGTACATCATTCTGACTAACCCGTTATTAACTTGGCCCACCAGCTACAGTATGTGGTACATCATTCTGACTAACCCGTTATTAACTTGGCCCACCAGCTACAGTATGTGGTACATCATTCTGACTAACCCGTTATTAACTTGGCCCACCAGCTACAGTATGTGGTACATCATTCTGACTAACCCGTTATTAACTTGGCCCACCAGCTACAGTATGTGGTACATCATTCTGACTAACCCGTTATTAACTTGGCCCACCAGCTACAGTATGTGGTACATCATTCTGACTAACCCGTTATTAACTTGGCCCACCAGCTACAGTATGTGGTACATCATTCTGACTAACCCGTTATTAACTTGGCCCACCAGCTACAGTATGTGGTACATCATTCTGACTAACCCGTTATTAACTTGGCCCACCAGCTACAGTATGTGGTACATCATTCTGACTAACCCGTTATTAACTTGGCCCACCAGCTACAGTATGTGGTACATCATTCTGACTAACCCGTTATTAACTTGGCCCACCAGCTACAGTATGTGGTACATCATTCTGACTAACCCGTTATTAACTTGGCCCACCAGCTACAGTATGTGGTACATCATTCTGACTAACCCGTTATTAACTTGGCCCACCAGCTACAGTATGTGGTACATCATTCTGACTAACCCGTTAACTTGGCCCCACCAGCTACAGTATGTTGTACATCATTCTGACTAACCCGTTATTAACTTGGCCCACCAGCTACAGTATGTGGTACATCATTCTGACTAACCCGTTAACTTGGCCCCACCAGCTACAGTATGTGGTGCATCATTCTGACTAACCCGTTATTAACTTGGCCCACCAGTAGCTGTAGGCCACAGTAATTACATGTTGAATCTAAAGGCTATCCATCTTCTGCTGGCGATTACATTTTATCGCTTACAACTAATGCTCTCTCTCTAGCATGGAAACAAAACTTCTGATTCAGCAAGCATTAGCAGTCATTAACACAGACAAGAATAACTTCTGTAAATTGTTCATGAACATTCCAATGTGATGATAAAAACTCTCATTATGATTAAAATGTTACAGCTCAATTTGAGACAAACACTTCAGCACAATGCTATGCTATTTTCACACACACTATAATTATAGCCAAAATCCATCTACTCTGATTATTTTTCTGGATTGAGTGATTGTACATTTATAGAATACTTGAGGGAAATAAACGATCATGTTATAAGCAATATCTTAATTGCTTTTTTACATAATTACAGATGACATCTGCACTGTGCTTGTCCTAGTAATACAAATCTTATAAAAACTATTATCCCTAATAAATATTTCAGCAGTGAATATTATTGATTATCTGCTGTATTTGCATCATCTAGTATATATAAAAAAAAAAAAATCTAAATAATTACAGTAATCTGCAAAAAAAGAAACATAGTGAAAGGATGTGAATGCAGCGATGTCTTGAGATTAACGAAGTAACAAACGACATTCTAGAATGATCGATAATTACTATAAACATTCTAAATTATTCCCTCCAACTATTCTCAGTAAACAGCTGTGGAGAGAAGATACGTTTATCTGATAGGCAGAAATTAATTTAGAGAGCAAGGGGAAGTTTAGCAGGGATAAACATTTAGATAATGACTCTCATTCATTCCATCTCTGTCGCTTTTAATTAATAATCAACAAAGCTAAACACTAGCCCTCTCCAGTCCATACAGACTACTTACTGTGTGTGTGTGTGTGTGTGTGTGTGTGTGTGTGTGTGTGTGTGTGTGTGTGTGTGTGTGTGTGTGTGAGAGAATTAAACCGTCTAATTGACGGACAACTGCTGTCACACAAACCTCTCCAAACATTATATTTGTCAGAGTGAACATCTAGGTTTAACCACATTCTACAGGACAACCATTGGATCTACATACAAATATGGTAACATTTCTTTCACAGTTCCAAAATGTTTGGCTTTGAAGTTAAACTATCTTTTTCCAAAGAAGCACTAAGGTCGATGTATGGTAATATATGTGTCAGGTCCGGGCACATTGTTAGTCACAAGGACAGGTTTTCTGTCCAAAGAAAGTCGTCGTCCCCCCCCCCCCCCCCCCCCCCCACACACACACACACACACTTTGCCCTCTGCGTCTGTCTCACAGCCTTCTGGGGACCACTGCGGAGGCAGGGAGGCCGAGCAGAAATGATGTTGGTGATGTGAGCTGTCATTTGTATTGTTCCTCACCTGTAGTGCACAGGTGCTGCTAACAACACTTTCTGTCTCACTGCACAGCACGTACATAACAGGTCTGGAGCCAAGGAGGAGGAGGAGGAGGAAGAGGAGGAGATGGTGGAGGAGGAGGAGGAGGAGAAGGAAGAGGAGGAGGAGGAGGAGGTGGTGGAGGAGGAGGAGGAGGTGGAGGAAGAGGAGGAGGTGGAGGAAGATGAGGAGGAGGAAAATGAGGAAGATGAGGAGGAGGAGCAGGAGGAAGCAGGAGGAAGAGGAAGAGGAGGAAGAAGATGAGCAGGAGGATGAGGAAGAAGATGAGGAAGCGGAGGAGGAAGAGGAGGAGGAGGAGAGCGACTTTTGGGAGATATATGAATCAATGTATTACAAGATGTAAAACTAAGCATTTCATTATACTGTGTTCACTTAGCTGTATCCTGTGCATGTGAAAAATGCACTTAAATTTGATTTACAGTAAGAGACATAGCACTAATACACTTTGATTTGATTTACAGTAACTACAATTAGTGTTATGTCACTTACTGTAAATCAAATCAAAGTGTATTTGTCATATTATGTCACCTTGTGTGACATACAGCAAATAGAGTTAAACGGCGACAATCTGACATATTTCTAATGCGGTAGGTGTGGTTAGAGAGTATACCACATGTTGTCTGACATATTTCTAATGCGGTAGGTCTGGTTAGATAGTATACCACATGTTGTCTGACATATTTCTAATGCGGTAAGTGTGGTTAGATAGTATACCACATGTTGTCTGACATATTTCTAATGCGGTAGGTGTGGTTAGAAAGTATACCACATGTTGTCTGACATATTTCTAATGCGGTAGGTGTGGTTAGATAGTATACCACATGTTGTCTGACATATTTCTAATGCAGTAGGTCTGGTTAGATAGTATACCACATGTTGTCTGACATATTTCTAATGCGGTAGGTGGGGTTAGATAGTATACCACATGTTGTCTGACATATTTCTAATGCGGTAGGTGTGGTTAGATAGTATACCACATGTTGTCTGACATATTTCTAATGCGGTAGGTGTGGTTAGATAGTATACCAAATGTTGTCTGACATATTTCTAATGCGGTAGGTGTGGTTAGATAGTATACCACATGCTGTCTGACATATTTAAAATGTGGTAGGTGTGGTTAGATGGTATGCAACATAGTCGATACAAAGAGCTTTAATGGAGCTGTAACGTAGTAAATATGACAGGGCTCCACCGGGGTGCGTCTTGTCTTTTGTTAAACGTAGAAACAGTATTTATATGGTATTCTTTGTTATACTTATCTCACAATACTAGCTGTTCCTGTAATTGAACATAACAATGACTCATCTATGTCTTTACCATCTACATGGCAGACAGAAAGCCTCTCCTCACTTTAATAAGCACACTAAGGAAATGGTAAAGCTAGTGATTTTCTTTTCTTTTTTCTCTAGTTCCTTTCTGCATCTCCTTGTTTGGTCATGATCTTAAAGTAAGTTCCACTTCATTTGATAGGGCTCATCCTTGACGTCCTTTGGAATTACCGTGACATGGTTAAATAATCCTCCACTTCAATCTAGTCTACTCAGATCCAGTCCACTGAGACGTGAGGCTGTGAAGGTCACCTAGAGTCTCAACACTTTAGAGCATAGACCTTAATTGAGCACACTACCTCTCCAAATGCAGTAAAGTGGTCTCTCTGGTCCCCCTGGTCTCTCTGGTCCCTCTGGTCCCCCTGGTCTCTCTTGTACCTCTGGTGTCTCTTGTACCTCTGGTGTCTCTTGTACCTCTGGTGTCTCTTGTACCTCTGGTGTCTCTTGTACCTCTGGTCTCTCTTGTACCTCTGGTCTCTCTGGTGTCTCTGGTACCTCTGGTGTCTCTGGTGCCTCTGGTTCTCGTCACTGGTCTCTCTGGTGTCTCTGGTCTCTCTGGTCTCTCTGGTCTCTCTGGTCTCTCTGGTACCTCTGGTCTCGTCTCTGGTGTATCTGGTCTCGTCTCTGGTGTATCTGGTCTCGTCTCTGGTGTATCTGGTCTCGTCTCTGGTGTATCTGGTGTCTCTGGTACCTCTGGTGTCTCTGGTACCTCTGGTGTCTCTGGTACCTCTGGTGTCTCTGGTACCTCTGGTGTCTCTGGTACCTCTGGTGTCTCTGGTACCTCTGGTGTCTCTGGTGCCTCTAGTTTTCGTCTCTGGTCTCTCTGGTGTATCTGGTGTCTCTGGTACCTCTGGTACCTCTGGTCTCTCTGGTACCTCTGGTCTCGTCTCTGGTGTATCTGGT